>NC_092229.1:32837720-33137720 GCF_036320965.1 Panulirus ornatus
ATTAAAGTCAGGGGTTAGTGAGAGGACAAGAGCAAGGGAAGGAGTAGCACTACTCCTGAAACAAGAGTGGTGGAGGTGTGTGATAGAGGGTAAGAAAGTAAACACTAAATTGCCATGGGTAAAACTGAAAATGGATGGAGAGAGATGGGTGATTATAGGTGCATATGCACATGGGCATGAGAAGAAAGATCATGAGAGGCAAGTTTTTTGGGAGCAGCTGAGTGAGTGTGTAAGTAGATTTGATGCACGAGACTGGGTTATAGTGATGGGTGATTTGAATGCAAAGGTGAGTAATGTGGCAGTTGAGGGAATAATTGGTGTACATGAGGTGTTCAGTGTTGTAAATGGAAATGGTGAAGAGCTTGTAGATTTATTTGCTGAAAAAGGACTGGTGATTGGGAATACCTGGTTTAAAAAGAGAGATATACATATGTATACGTAAATAAGTAGGAGAGATGGCCAGAGAGCATTATTGGATTACGTGTTAATTGATAGGCGCGCGAAATTGAGACTTTTAGATGTTAGTGTGCTGAGAGGTGCAACTGGAGGGATGTCTGATCATTATCTTGTGGAGGCTAAGGTGAAGATTTGTAGAGGTTTTCAGAAAAGAAGAGAGAATGTTAGAGTGAAAAGAGTGGTGAGAGTAAGTGTAGAAGGTGTGTAGAAGATGAAAACTTTATCTCGGAGAGCAATTATGAGTATGTTTGAAGAAACAATGGTTTCAACAATGTTATATGATTGCGAGGCATGGGCTATAGATACGGTTGTGCGGAGGAGGGTTGTTGTATTGGAATAAAATGCTTAAGGACAATATGTGGAGCGAGGTTGTTTGATCGAGTAAGTAAAAAAAAAGGGTAAGAGAGATGTGTGGTAATAAAAAGAGTGTGGCTGAGAGAGCAGAAGAGAGTGTGTTGAAATGGTTTGGAGACATGGAGAGAATGAGTGAGGAAAGATTGACAAAGAGGATATATGTGTCAGACATGGAGGGAAGAAGGAGAAGTGGGAGACCAAACTAGAGGTGGAAGGATGGAGTGAAAAAGATATTGAGCTATCGGGGCCTGAACATGCAGGAGGGTGAAAGGCGTGCAAGGAATAGAGTGAACTGGGACGATGTGGTATTCCGGGGGGGACGTGCTGTCAGTGGATTGAACCAGGGCTTATGAACGTATCTAAGAAAACCATGGAGAGGTCTGTGGGGCCTGGATGTGGAAATGGAGCTGTGATTTCGGTGCATTACACATGACAGCTAGAGACTGAGTGTGAACGAATGTGGCCTTTTTTGTCTGTTCCTGACGGTGCCTCGCTGGAGGGGGGATGGGGATGGTATTTTATGTGTGGCTGGGTGGCGACGGGAATGTATGAAGGCAGCAAGTATGGATATGTGCATGAGTATATCTATGTAGATGTATGTCTGTGTAGATGCATGTGTACATTGAAATGTATATGTATGAATATATGCGTGTGTGGGCGTTTATGTATATAAATGTGTATGTGGGTGGGTTGGGCCATTCTTTCGTCTGGTTCCTTGCGCTCCTTCGCTAATGCGGGAGACAGTGATTGAGTATTATGAAAAAAAATGAACATATATATATATATATATATATATATATATATATATATATATATATATATATATATATATATATATATATATATATATATATACATATATATATATATATATATATATATATATATATATATATATATATATATATATATATATATATATATATATTTATATATATATATATATATATATATATATATATATATATATATATATATATATATATATATATATATATATATATATATATCTGTGGATAGGGGAGAAAGAATACTTCCCACGCATTCCTCACGTGTCGTAGAAGGCGACTAAAGGGAACGGGAACGGGGGGCTGGAAACCCTCCCCTCCTCGTATTTCAACTTTCTAATAGGGGAAACAGAAGGAGTCACGCGGGGAGTGCTCATCCCCCTCGAAGGCTCACATTGGGGTGTCTAAAGGTGTGTGGATGTAACCACGATGAGAAAAAAGGAGAGGTAGGTAGTATGTTTCAGGAAAGGAAACTGGATGTTTTGGCTCTGAGTAAAAAGAAGCTCAAGGGTAAAGGGGAAGAATGGTTTGGCAATGTCTTGGGAGTAAAGTCAGGGGTTAGTGAGAGGACAAGAGCAAGGGAAGGAGTAGCACTACTCCTAAAACAAGAGTGGTGGAAGTATGTGATGGAGGATAAGAAAGTAAACACTAGATTGCTATGGGTAAAACTGAAAGTGGATGGAGAGAGATGGGTGATTATTGGTGCATATGCACCTGGGCATGAGAAGAAAGATCATGAGAGGCAAGTTTTTTGGGAGCAGCTGAGTGAGTGTGTAAGTAGTTTTAATGCACGAGACCGGGTTACAGTGATGGGTGATTTGAATGCAAAAGTGAGTAATGTGAACGTTGAGGGAATAATTGGTGTACATGAGGTGTTCAGTGTTGTAAATGGAAATGATGAAGAGTTTGTAGATTTATTTGCTGAAAATGGACTGGTGATTGGGAATACCTGGTTTAAAAAGAGAGATATACATATGTATACGTAAATAAGTAGGAGAGATGGCCAGAGAGCTTTATTGGATTACGTGTTAATTGATAGGCGCGCGAAAGAGAGACTTTGGATGTTAATGTGCTGAGAGGTGCAACTGGAGGGATGTCCGATCATTATCTTGTGGAGGCGAAGGTGAAGATTTGTAGAGGTTTTCAGAAAAAAGAGAGAATGTTGGGGTGAAAAGAGTGGTGAGAGTAAGTGAACCTCGGAAGGAGTCTTGTGTGAGGAAGTACCAGGACAGACTGCGTACAGAATGGAAGAATGTGAGAACAAAGGACGTAAGGGGAGTGGGGGAGGAATGGGATGTATTCAGGGAAGCAGTGATGGCTTGCACAAAAGATGCTTGTGGCATGAGAAGCGTGGGAGGTGTGCAGATTAGAAAGGGTAGTGAGTGGTGGGATGAAGAAGTAAGATTATTAGTGAAAAGAAAAGAGAGGCATTTGTGTAATTTTTTGCAGGGAAATAATGCAAATGAATGGGAGTTGTATAAAATAAAGAGGCAGGAGGTCAAGATAAAGGTGCAAGAGGTGAAAAAGAGGGCAAATGAGAGTTGGGGTGAGTGAGTATCATCAAATTTTAGGGAGAATAAAAAGATGTTTTGGAAGGAGGTAAATAAAGTGCGTAAGACAAGGGAACAAATGGAACTTCAGTGAAGGGGGCAAGTGCGGAGGTGATAACAAGTAGTGGTGATGTGAGAAGATGGAGTAAGTATTTTGAAGGTTTGTTGAATGTGTTTGATGATAGAGTGGCAGATATAGTGTGTTTTGGTCGAGGTGGTGTGCAAAGTGAGAAGGTTAGGGAAAATGATTTGGTAAACAGAGAAGAGGTAGTAAAAGCTTTGCGGAAGATGAAAGCCGGTAATGCAGCGGGTTTGGATGGTATTGCAGTGGAATTTTTTTAAAAAAGGAGGTGACTATTGTTGACTGGTTGGTAGAAAATTAAAATAATGGCGTTACCATTTTTAGATTGCATGATTCATTGGCAAGGAAACAAGTTTACGTTTAGCATGTACAGAAAACCCACCAATATATCCATTATTGCCCATCTCAACATGACAGTTAAATTGTCATCATTTCAATCTATGATCCTTAGGGCATTACATATTTGCAGTCCAGAGTTTATTGATGATGAGTTTGAGAAGATATATTCTATTGGATCTAAGTTAAAGAACCCTAGATCTTTCATTGATAAATCCCTAAGTTAGCAAAGAAATCATTTTATAGAGGTGAGCCATAACCTCCCATTGACACCAAGAATCTTTTAGTTCTCCCTTTTGATAATAATTTCACTTTAATTCCGTGCTTAAATCCTTTAATGTAGATGTTGCCTTTAGCAACAACAATACTATAAAGAATATCTTAATCAGGGATTCACCAGAAAATTCTCCTGGTTGCATCTATAAAGTGCCTTGTGGAAACCACACTGCTCTTCCCCAATCTGATGCTCTGTACATGCCTTCACCCTCTCAATCAATACCCTCCCATGTAATTTACCAGGAATACTCAACAAACTTATACATCTGTAATTTGAGCACTCACTCTTATCCCCTTTGCCTTTGTAAAATGGCACTATGCACGCATTCCGCCAATCCTCAGGCACCTCACCATGAATCATACATACATTAAATAACCTTACCTTTCAATAAGTTCCACTGCAATACCATCCAAACCTGCTGTCTTGCCGGCTTTCTTCTTCCGCAAAGCTTTTACTACCTCTTCTCTGTTTACCAAATCATTTTCCCTAACCCTCTCACTTTGCACACCACCTTGACCAAAACACCCTATATCTGCCACTCTATCATCTAACACATTCAACAAACCTTCAAAATACTCACTCCATCTCCTTCTCACACCACCACTACTTGTTATCACCTCCCATTTGCCCCTTTCACTGAAGTTCCCGTTTGCTCCCTTGTCTTACGCACTTTATTTACCTTCTTCCAAAACATCTTTTTATTCTCCCTAAAATTTAATGATACTCTCTCACCCCAACTCTCATTTGCCCTCTTTTTCACCTCTTGCACCTTTCTCTTGACCTCCTGCCTCTTTCTTTTATACATCTCCCACTCATTTGCATTTTTTCCCTGCAAAAATCGTCCAAATGCCTCTCTCTTCTCTTTCACTAATAATCTTACTTCTTCATCCCACCACTCACTACCCTTTCTAATCAACCCACCTCCCACGTTTCTCATGCCACAAGCATCTTTTGCGCAACGCATCACGGCTTCCCTAAATACATCCCATTCCTCCCCCACTCCCCTTACCTCCTTTGTTCTCACCTTTTTCCATTCTGTACTCAGTCTCTCCTGATACTTCCTCACACAAGTCTCCTTCCCAAGCTCACTTACTCTCACTACTCTCTTCACCCCAACATTCTCTCTTCTTTTCTGAAAACCCCTACAAATCTTCACCTTCGCCTCCACAAGATAATGATCAGACATCCCTCCAGTTGCACCTCTCAGCACATGAACATCCAAAAGTCTCTCTTTCGCGCGCCTATCAATTAACACGTAATCCAATAACGCTCTCTGGCCATCTCTCCTACTTACATTCGTATACTTATGTATATCTCGCTTTTTAAACCAGGTATTCCCAATCACCAGTCCCTTTTCAGCAAATAAATCTACAAGCTCTTCACCATTTCCATTTACAACACTGAACACCCCCATGTATACCAATTATTCCCTCAACTGCCACATTACTCACCTTTGCATTCAAATCACCCATCACTATAACCCGATCTTGTGCATCAAAACCACTAACACACTCATTCAGCTGCTCCCAAAAAACTTGCCTCTCATGATCTTTCTTCTCATGCCCAGGTGCATATGCACCAATAGTCACCCATCTCTCGCCATCAACTTTCAGTTTTAACCATATCAATCAAAAATTTACTTTTTTACACTTTATCTCATACTCCCACAACCCCTGTTTCAGGGGTAGTGCTACTCCTTCCCTTGCTCTTGTCCTCTCACTAACCCCTGACTATACTCCCAAGACATTCCTAAAACAATCTTCCCCTTTACCCTTGAGCTTCGTTTCATTCAGAGCCAAAACATCCAGGTTCCTTTCCTCAAACATACTACCTACCGCTCCTTTTTTTCTCATCGTGGTTACATCCACACACATTTAGACACCCCAATGTGAGCCTTCGAGGAGGATGAGCACTCCCCGCGTGACTCCTTCTTCTGTTTCCCCTTTTAGAAAGTCAAAATACAAGGAGGGGAGGGTTTCTGGCCCCCCGCTCCCGTCCCCTTTAGTCGCATTCTACGACACGTGAGGAATGCGTGTGAAGTATTCTTTCTCCCCTATCCCCAGGGATATATATATATATATATATATATATATATATATATATATATATATATATATATATATATATATATGTATATATATTTTCTTTTTCTTTTTTTTTCTTTCAAACTATTCGCCATTTCCCGCGTTAGCGAGGTAGCGTTAGGAACAGAGGACTGGGCCTTTTTTGGAATATCCTCACCTGGCCCCCTCTGTTCCTTCTTTTGGAAAATTAAAAAAAAAAAAAAAACGAGAGGGGAGGATTTCCAGCCCCCCGCTCCCTCCCCTTTTAGTCGCCTTCTACGACACGCAGGGAATACGTGGGAAGTATTCTTAATCCCCTATCCCCAGGGATAATATATATATATATATATATATATATATATATATATATATATATATATATATATATATATTATTTTTTGTACTTAATCGCTGTATATATATATATATTATTTTTTGTACTTAATCGCTGTTTCCCGCGTCAGCTAGGTAGCGCCAGGGAACAGACGAACAATGGCCATCCACTCATATACACATATATATACATAAGCGCTCATAAATACACATATTATTATATATACATACACATACACAGAAATATACATATGTACACATGCGCATATTCATACTTGCTGTCTTCATCCATTCCTGGCACCACCCCGCCCCACAGGAACAACATCGCTACCCACTGCTTCACCGAGGTAGCGCCAGGAAAACAGACAACAAAGGCCACATTCATTCACACTCAGTCTCTAGCTTTCATGTGAAATGCACCGAAAGCACAGCTCCCTATTCGCATCCAAGCCCCTCATACTCTTCCATGGTATACCCAGATGTTTCACATGCCCTGGTTCAGTCCACTAACAGCACGGCAACCCTGGTATACCACATCGTTCCAATTCACTCTATTCCTTGCACCCCTTTCACCCTCCTGTATGTTCAGGCCCCGATCGCTCAAAATCTTTCTCACTCCATCCTTCCACCCCCAGTTTGGTCTCTCGCTTCTCCTTGTTCCCTCCATCGCTGACACATATATCCTCTTTGTCAATCTTTCCTCACTCATTCTCTCCATATGTCCAAACCATTTCAACACACCCTTTTCTGCTCTCTCAACCACACTCTTTTTATTTCCACACACTTCACTTACCCTTTCATTACTTACTCGATCAAACCACCTCACACCACATACTGTCCTCATACATTTCATTTCTAACACATCCACCCTCCTCTGTAAAACCCTATCAATAGCCCAAGCATCACAACCATATTACATTGTTGGAACTGCTATTCCTTCAAACATACCTCTTTTTGCTCTCCGAGATAACGTTCTCTCTACACATTCTTCATCGCTTCCAAAACCTTCAACCCCCTCCCCCACCCTGTGACCCACTTCCGCTTCAATGGTTCCATTCGCTGCTAAGTCCACTCCCAGATATTTAAGACACTTCACTTCCTCCAATTTTTCTCCATTCAAACTTACATCCCAGTCAACTTGTCCGTCAATCCTATTGAACGTAATATCTTTCATCTTATATACATTTACTCTCAACTTTCTCCTTTTACACACTTTTCCAAACTCAGTCACCAACTTTTGCCGTTTCTCACCCAAATCAGCTACTAGAGCTGTATCATCGGCGAGCAACAACTGACTCACTTCCCAGGCCCTCTCATCCCCAACAGACTGCATACTCACCCATCTCTCCAAAACTCTTGCATTCACCTCCCCATCCATAGACAAATTAAACAACCATGGGTCACCACACACCCTCACATCACACACCCCTGCCGCAGACCGACATTCACTAGGAATCAATCACTTTCTTCTCCTCCTACTCGTACACATGCCTTACATCCTTGGTAAAAACATTTCATGCTTTTAGCAACTTACCTCCCACATCATATACCCTTAAGACCTTCCATAAAGCATCGCTATCAACCCTATCATATGCCGCCTCCAGATCCACAAATGCTACATACAAATCCATCTGGGTTTTTTTTTTAAGTATTTCTGGCACACATTTTTCACAGCAAACACCTGATCCCTAAAACTCATAAAATGGATGTCCCCTCAGAACAATTATCTCCTCTGTTGGTTCTTCTGGATATGAATTATCCAAATGGTTAGCTAAATACCTTACCAATTTTCAAGAAAAAAGAGGGGCTGTAAAACTTCCCCTTCTTGTATTTCAGTTTTTGAAAGAGAAACAAGGAAAGAGAACAAGGAATGAAGCGGGGAGTGCTCATCCTCCTCGAAGGCTCAGACTGGGGTGTCTGAATGCGAGTGGATGTAACCAAGACGAGAAGAAAGGAGAGACAGGTAGAATGTCTGAGGAAAGAATCCTGGATGTTCTGGCTCCAAGTGAAACTAAGCATAAGGGTACAGTGAAATGTCTTTGGAGTAAAATCAGGGGTTGGTGAGAGTAGAAGAGCTAAGGAACTCGTACACATGCCTTACATCCTTGGTAAAAACTCTTCACTGATTCTAGCAACTTGCCTCTCGCACCATACACTCTTAAAACCTTCTACAAAATATCTCTATCCATCCTATCATATGCTGCCTCCAGATCCATAAATGCTACATACAAATCCATCTGTTTTTCTAAGTATTTCTCATATACATTCTTCAAAGCAAACACCTGATCCACACATCCTCTACCACTTCTGAAACAACACTGTTCTTCCCAAGTCTGATGTTCTGTACATGCCTTCACCTTCTCAAACAATACCCTCCCATATAATTTCCCAGGAATACTCGACAAACTTATGCCTATGTAATTTGAACTCTCACCTTTATCCCCTTTGCCTTTGTACAATGGCACTATGCATGCATTCCGCCAATCCTCAGGCACTTCACCATGATCCATACATGCATTGAACATCCTTATTAACCAATCAACAGTACAGTCATCCCCCCCCCCTTTTTTTAATGAATTCCACTGCAATACCATCCAAACCCAACGCTTTGCCGGCTTTCATCTTCCACAAAGCTTTCACTGCCTCTTCTCTCTTTAAAAAAAACATTATCCCTGACCCTCTCACTTCGCACAGCACGTCGACCAAAACACCTTATATCTGACACTATATCATCAAGCATTTTCAACAAACCTTCAAAATATTCACTCCATCTCCTTACTTCATCACTATTTCTTATATCCTCCCCATATCCACTCTTACCGACGTTCCCATTTGTTGTCTTGTCGTGCGCACATTATTTTCCTCCCTATTATCTGATGATACCCTCTCATCCTAACTCTCATTTACCTTCATTTTCACCTCTTGCACCTTTCTATTAGCCTCCTCCGCTTTCTTTTATACATCTCCTAGTCATTTGCACTATTTCCTTGCAAAAATCGTCCGAACGCGTCTCTCTTCTCTTTCACTAACAATCTTACTTCTTCATCCCTACATTCACTACCCTTTCTAATCTGCCTGCCTCCCACCTTTCTCATGAAACATGCATTGTTTGCGCAAGCCATCACTGCTTCCCTAAATACATCCCATTCCACCTCCACTCCCATTACGTCATTTGCTCTCACCATTTGCCATTATCCATTCAATCTCTCCTGGTATTTCCTCACACAAGTCTCCATTCCAAGCTCACTTACTCTCACCACTCTCTTTTCTCTAGCATTCGCTATTCTTTTCTGAAAACCTCTACAAATCTTCACCTTCGCCATCACAAGATAGTGATGAGACATCCTTCCAACCGCCCCTTTCAGCACATTAACATCCAAAAGTCTCTCTTTTACACGCCTATCAATTAACACAATCCAATAACGCTCTCTGGGCATCTCTCCTACTCACATACGGATACTTATGTATATCTCTCTCCTTAAACCAGATATTCCCAATCACCAGTCCTTTTTCGGCACACAAATCCACAAGCTCTTCACCATTTCCATTACAGTAATGAACACCCCATGTATCCCAACCATATCCTCAACTACCACATTACTCACCCTTGCATTCAAATCATACATCACTATAACCCGGTTTCGTGCATCAAAGCTGCTAATACACTTATTCAGCTGTCCCCAAAACACTTGCCTCTCATGATGTTTCTTCTCATGACCAGGTGCATGGGCACCAATGATCACCCATCTCTCTCCATCTACTTTGAGTTTTACCCATATCAATATAGAGTTTACTTTCTTACACTCCATCACACATTCCCACAACTCCTCCTTCATGGGGAGTGCTACTCCTTCCTTTGATCTTGTCCTCTCACCAACCACTGACTTTACTCCCAAGAAATTTCCAAACCACTCTTCTCCTTTACACTTGAGCTTAGTTTCACTCATGGCCAAAACATCCGTTCCTCTCCTTAAACATACTACATATCTCTCCTTTTTCCTCATCTTGGTTACATCCACACACATTTAGGCATCCCATTCTGTGCCTTAGAGGAGGATGAGCGCTCCCCGCATGACTCCTTCTCTTTCCCCTTTTAGAAAGTAAAATATAAGGAGGGGAGGGTTTCCAGCCCTCGCTCCCGCCCCCTTCAGTCGCCTTTTACGACACGCGGGGAATACGTTGGAAGTACTCTTTCTCGCCCATCCCCAGGGATATATTATTTATTTATTTTGCTTTGTCGCTGTCTCCAGCGTCAGCGAGGTAGCGCAAGGAAACAGACGAAAGAATGGCCCAACCTACCCAAATACACATATATATAGATACACGTCCACACACGCAAATATACATACGTGTACGTCTCAATGTATACATATATACACACACACAGACATATACATATATACACATGTACATAATTCATACTGTCTGCCTTTATTCATTCCCATCGTCACCTCGCCACACATGAAATAACAACCCCCTCCCCCTTCATGTGTACGAGGTCGCGCTGGGAAAAGACAACAAAGGCCACATTCGTTCACACTCAGTCTCTAGCTGTCATGTAATAATGCACCGAAACCAAAGCTCCCTTTCCACATCCAGGCCTACTGAACTTTCCATGGTTTACCTCAGACGCTTCACATGCCCTGGTTCAATCCATTGATAGCACGTCGACCCCGGTATACCACATCGTTCCAATTTACTCTATTCCTTGCACGCCTTTCACCCTCCTCCGTGTTCAGGCCCCGATCACTCAAAATCTTTTTCACTCCATCTTTCCACCTCCAATTTGTTCTCCCACTTGTCGTTCCCTCCACCTCTGACACATATATCCTCTTTGTCAATCTTTCCTCACTCATTCTCTCCATGTGGCCAAACCATTTCAAAACACCCTCTTCTTCTCTCTCAACCACACTCTTTTTATTTCCACACATCTCTCTTACCCTATTATTACGTACTCGATCAAACTACCTCACACCACATATTGTCCTCAATTATCTCATTTCCAGCACATCCACCCTCCTCCGCACAACTCTATCCATATCCCATGCCTCGCAACCATACAACATTGTTGGAGCCACTATTCCTTCAAACATACCCGTTTTCGCTTTCCGAGATAATGTTCTCGACTTCCATACCTTCTTCACGGCTCCCAGAATTTTCGCCCCCTCCCGCACCCTACGATTCACTTCCGCTTCCATGGTTCCATCCGCTGCCAAATCCACTCCCAGATATCTCAAACACCTCACATCCTCCAGCTTTTCTCCATTCAAACTTACCTCCCAATTGACTTGACCCTCAACCCTATTGTACCTAATAACCTTGCTCTTATTCACATTTACTTTCAACTTTCTTCTTTCACACACTTTACCAACCTCAGTCACCAGCTTCTGCAGTTTCTCACACGAATCAGCCACCAGTGCTGTATCATCAGCGAACAATAACTGACTCACTTCCCAAGCTCTCACATCCACAAGAGACCGCATACTTGCCCCTCTTTCCAAAATTCTTGCTTTCACCTCCCTAACAACCCCATCCATAAACAAATTAAACAACCATGGAGACATCACACACCCCTCCCGCAAACCTACATTCACTGAGAACCAATCACTTTCCTCTCTTCCTACACGTACACATGCCTTACATCCTCGATAAAAACTTTTCACTGCTTCTAACAACTTACTTCCTTCACCATATATTCTTAATACCTTCCACAGAGCATCTCTATCAACTCTATCATATGCCTTCTCCAGATCCATAAATGCTACATACAAATCCATTTGCTTTTCTAAGTATTTCTCACATACATTCTTCAAAGCAAACACCTGACCCACACATCCTCTACCACTTCTGAAACCACACTGCTCTTCCCCATTTTATTGCTCTGTACATGCCTGCACCCTCGCGATCAATACCCTCCCATATAATTTCCCAGGAATACTCAACAAACTTATACCGCTGTAATTTGAGCGCTCACCTTTGTCCCCTTTACCTTTGTACAATGGCACTATGCAAGCATTCCGCAAATCCTCAGGCACCTCATTATGAATCATACATACATTAGATAACCTTACCAACCAGTCAACAATACAGTCACCCCTTTTTTGACATATTTCACTGCAATACCATCCAAACCGGCTGCCTTGCTGGCTTTCATCTTCCGCAAAGCTTTTACTACCTGTTCTCTGTTTACCAAATCATTTTCCCTAACCCTCTCACTTTGCACACCACCTCGACCAAAACACCCTATATCTGCCACTCTGTCATCAAACGCATTCATCAAACCTTCAAAATACTCACTTCATCTCCTTCTCACATCACCACTGCTTGTTATCACCTCCCCATTAGCCCCCTTCACTGAAGTTCCCATTTGTTCCCTTGTCTTACTCACTTTATTTACCTCCTTCCAAAACATCTTTTTATTCTCCCTAAAATTTAATGATACTCTCTCGCCTCAACTCTCATTTGCCCTCTTTTTCACCTCTTGCACCTTTCTCTTGACCTCCTGTCTCTTTCTTTTATACATCTCCCACTCATTTGCATTATTTCCCTGCAAAAATCTTCCAAATGCCTCTCTCTTCTCTTTCACTAATAATCTTACTTCTTCATCCCACCACTCACTACCCTTTCTAATCTGCCCACCTCCCACGCTTCTCAAGCTACAAGCATCTTTTGCGCAAGCCATCACTGCTTCCCTAAATACATCCCATTCCTCCCCCACTCCCCTTACCTCCTTTGTTCTGACATTTTTCCATTCTGAACTCAGTCTCTATTGGTACTTCCTCACACAAGTCCTCTTCCCAAGCTCACTTACTCTCACCACTCTCTCCACCCCAACATTCTCTCTTCTTTTCTGAAAATCTCTACAAATCTTCACCTTCGCCTCCACAAGATAATGATCAGACATCCCTCCAGTTGCACCTCTCAGCACATGAACATCCAAAAGTCTCTGTTTTGCGCGCCTATCAATTAACACGTAATCCAATAACGCTCTCTGGCCATCTCTCCTACTTACATACGTATACTTATGTATATCTCTCTTTTTAAACCAGGTATTCCCAATCACCAGTCCCTTTTCAGCAAATAAATCTACAAGCTCTTCACCATTTCCATTTACAACACTGAACACCCCATGTATACCAATTATTCCCTCAACTGCGGCATTACTCACCTTTGCATTTAAATCACCCATCACTATAACCCGGTCTCGTGCATCAAAACCACGCTCATTCAGCTGTTCCCAAAACACTTGTCTGTCATGATCTTTCTTCTCATGCCCAGGTGCATATGCACCAATAATCACCCATCTCTCTCCATCCACTTTCAGTTTTACCCATACTAATCTAGAATTTACTTTCTAACACTCTATCACATGCTCCCATCACTCATGTTTCAGGAGTATTGCTACTCCTTCCCTTGCTCTCGTCCTATCACTAACCTCTGAGTTTATTCCCAAGACATTCCCAAACCACTCTTCCCCTTTACCCTTGAGTTTCTTTTCACTCAGAGCCAAAATATCCAGATTTCTTTGCTCAAACATACTACCTATCTCTCCTTTTTTCTTATCTTGGTTACATCCACACATATCTAGACACCCAACGTGAGCCTTAGAGGAGGGTGAGCACTCTCCGCGTGACTCCTTCTTCTGTTTCCCCCTTTAAAAATTTAAGATACAAGGAGGGGAGGGTTTCTAGCCTCCCGCTCATGCGTGGGAGTTAATCTTTCTCCCCTACCCCCAGGGATACCCTATCCCCAGGGATATATATATATATATATATATATATATATATATATATATATATATATATATATATATATATATATATATATATATATATATATATATATTATCCCTGGAGATAGGGGAGAAAGAATACTTCCCACGTATTCCCTGCGTGTCGTACAAGGCGACTAAAAGGAAAGGGAGCGGGGGGCTGGAAATCCTCCCCTCTTGGTTTTTTTTTAATTTTCCAAAAGAATGAACAGAGAAGGGGGCCAGGTGAGCATATTCCCTCAAAGGTCCAGTCCTCTGTTCTTGATGCTACCTCGCTAACGCGGGAAATGGCGAATAGTATGAAAGATATATATATATATATATATATATATATATATATATATATATATATATATATATATATATATATATATATATATATTTTTTTTTTTTTTTTTATACTTTGTCGCTGTCTCCCGCGTTTCCGAGGTAGCGCAAGGAAACAGACGAAAGAAATGGCCCCACCCCCCCCCCCCCATACACATGTACATACACACGTCCACACACGCAAATATACATACCTACACAGCTTTCCATGGTTTACCCCAGACGCTTCACATGCCTTGATTCAATCCACTGACAGCACGTCAACCCCTGTATACCACATGACTCCAACTCACTCTATTCCTTGCCCTCCTTTCACCCTCCTGCATGTCCAGGCCCCGATCACACAAAATCTTTTTCACTCCATCTTTCCACCTCCAATTTGGTCTCCCTCTTCTCCTCGTTCCCTCCACCTCCGACACATATATCCTCTTGGTCAATCTTTCCTCACTCATTCTCTCCATGTGCCCAAACCATTTCAAAACACCCTCTTCTGCTCTCTCAACCACGCTCTTTTTATTTCCACACATCTCTCTTACCCTTAGTTACTTACTCGATCAAACCACCTCACACCACACATTGTCCTCAAACATCTCATTTCCAGCACATCCATCCTCCTGCGCACATCTCTATCCATAGCCCACGCCTCGCAACCATACAACATTGTTGGAACCACTATTCCCTCAAACATACCCATTTTTGCTTTCCGAGATAATGTTCTCGACTTCCACACATTTTTCAAGGCTCCCAAAATTTTCGCCCCCTCCCCCACCCTATGATCCACTTCCGCTTCCATGGTTCCATCCGCTGACAGATCCACTCCCAGATATCTAAAACACTTCACTTCCTCCAGTTTTTCTCCATTCAAACTCACCTCCCAATTGACTTGACCCTCACCCCTACTGTACCTAATAACCTTGCTCTTATTCACATTTACTCTTAACTTTCTTCTTCCACACACTTTACCAAACTCAGTCACCAGCTTCTGCAGTTTCTCACATGAATCAGCCACCAGCGCTGTATCATCAGCGAACAACAACTGACTCACTTCCCAAGCTCTCTCATCCCCAACAGACTTCATACTTGCCCCTCTTTACAGGACTCTTGCATTTACCTCCCTTACAACCCCATCCATAAACAAATTAAACAACCATGGAGACATCACACACCCCTGCCGCAAACCTACATTCACTGAGAACCAATCACTTTCCTCTCTTCCTACACGTACACATGCCTTACATCCTCGATAAAAACTTTTCACTGCTTCTAACAACTTGCCTCCCACACCATATATTCTTAATACCTTCCACAGAGCATCTCTATCAACTCTATCATATGCCTTCTCCAGATCCATAAATGCTACATACAAATCCATTTGCTTTTCTAAGTATTTCTCACATACATTCTTCAAAGCAAACACCTGATCCACACATCCTCTACCACTTCTGAAACCGCACTGCTCTTCCCCAATCTGATGCTCTGTACATGCCTTCACCCTCTCAATCAATACCCTCCCATATAATTTACCAGGAATACTCAACAAACTTATACCTCTGTAATTTGAGCACTCACTCTTATCCCCTTTGCCTTTGTACAATGGCACTATGCACGCATTCCGCCAATCCTCAGGCACCTCACCATGAGTCATACATACATTAAATAACCTTACCAACCAGTCAACAATACAGTCACCCCCTTTTTTAATAAATTCCACTGCAATACCATCCAAACCTGCTGCCTTGCCGGCTTTCATCTTCCGCAAAGCTTTTACTACCTCTTCTCTGTTTACCAAATCATTTTCCCTAACCCTCTCACTTTGCACACCACCTCGACCAAAACACCCTATATCTGCCACTCTGTCATCAGACACATTCAACAAACCTTCAAAATACTCATTCCATCTCCTTCTCACATCACCGCTACTTGTTATCACCTCCCCATTTACGCCCTTCACTGAAGTTCCCATTTGCTCCCTTGTCTTACGCACCCTATTTACCTCCTTCCAGAACATCTTTTTATTCTCCCTGAAATTTACTGATAGTCTCTCACCCCAACTCTCATTTGCCCTTTTTTTCACCTCTTGCACCTTTCTCTTGACCTCCTGTCTCTTTCTTTTATACTTCTCCCACTCAATTGCATTTTTTTCCTGCAAAAATCGTCCAAATGCCTCTCTCTTCTCTTTCACTAATACTCTTACTTCTTCATCCCACCACTCACTACCCTTTCTAAACAGCCCACCTCCCACTCTTCTCATGCCACAAGCATCTTTTGCGCAATCCATCACTGATTCCCTAAATACATCCCATTCCTCCCCCACTCCCCTTACTTCCATTGTTCTCACCTTTTTCCATTCTGTACACAGTCTCTCCTGGTACTTCCCCACACAGGTCTCCTTCCCAAGCTCACTTACTCTCACCACCTTCTTCACCCCAACATTCACTCCTCTTTTCTGAAAACCCATACTAATCTTCACCTTAGCCTCCACAAGATAATGATCAGACATCCCTCCAGTTGCACCTCTCAGCACATTAACATCCAAAAGTCTCTCTTTCGCACGCCTGTCAATTAACACGTAATCCAATAACGCTCTCTGGCCATCTCTCCTACTTACATAAGTATACTTATGTATATCTCGCTTTTTAAACCAGGTATTCCTAATCATCAGTCCTTTTTCAGCACATAAATCTACAAGCTCTTCACCATTTCCATTTACAACACTGAACACCCCATGCATACCAATTATTCCCTCAACTGCCACATTACTCACCTTTGCATTCAAATCACCCATCACTATAACCCGGTCTCGTGCATCAAAACCGCTAACACACTCATTCAGCTGCTCCCAAAACACTTGCCTCTCATGATCTTTCTTCTCATGCCCAGGTGCATATGCACCAATAATCACCCACCTCTCTCCATCAACTTTCAATTTTACCCATATTAATCGAGAATTTACTTTCTTACATTCTATCACATACTCCCACAACTCCTGTTTCAGGAGTATTGTTACTCCTTCCCTTGCTCTTGTCCTCTCACTAACCCCTGACTTCACTCCCCAGACATTTCCAAACCACTCTTCCCCTTTACCCTTGAGCTTCGTTTCACTCAGAGCCAAAACATCCAGGTTCCTTTCCTCAAACATACTACCTATCTCTCCTTTTTTCACATCTTGGTTACATCCACACACATTTAGGCACCCCACTCTGAGCCTTCGAGGAGGATGATCACTCCCCGCGTGACTCCTTCTTCTGTTTCCCATTTTAGAAAGTTAATACAAGGAGGGGAGGATTTCCGGCCCCCCGCTCCCGTCCCCTCTAGTCGCTTTCTACGACACGCGAGGAATACGTGGGAAGTATTCTTTCACCCCTATCCCCAGGGATAATATACATATATATATACATATACACACACACACACATACACACACATACGCACATACACACACACACACACATACATATATATACATATATATATATATATATATATATATATATATATATATATATATATATATATATATATATATATATACATACACAGAGAAGAGGTAGTGAAAGCTTTGCGGAAGATGAAAGCCGGCAAGGCAGCAGGTTTGGATGGTATTGCAGTGGAATTTATTAGAAAAGGGGGTGACTGTATTGTTGACTGGTTGGTAAGGTTATTTAATGTATGTATGACTCATGGTGAGGTGCCTGAGGATTGGCGGAATGCGTGCATAGTGCCATTGTACAAAGGCAAAGGGGATAAGAGTGAGTGCTCAAATTACAGAGGTATAAGTTTGTTGAGTATTCCTGGTAAATTATATGGGAGGGTATTGATTGGGAGGGTGAAGGCATGTACAGAGCATCAGATTGGGGAAGAGCAGTGTGGTTTCAGAAGTGGTAGAGGATGTGTGGATCAGGTGTTTGCTTTGAAGAATGTATGTGAGAAATACTTAGAAAAGCAAATGGATTTGTATGTAGCATTTATGGATCTGGAGAAGGCATATGATAGAGTTGATAGAGATGCTCTGTGGAAGGTATTAAGAATATATGGTGTGGGAGGAAAGTTGTTAGAAGCAGTGAAAAGTTTTTATCGAGGATGTAAGGCATGTGTACGTGTAGGAAGAGAGGAAAGTGATTGGTTCTCAGTGAATGTAGGTTTGCGGCAGGGGTGTGTGATGTCTCCATGGTTGTTTAATTTGTTTATGGATGGGGTTGTTAGGGAGGTAAATGCAAGAGTTTTGGAAAGAGGGGCAAGTATGAAGTCAGTTGGGGATGAGAGAGCTTGGGAAGTGAGTCAGTTGTTATTCGCTGATGATACAGCGCTGGTGGCTGATTCATGTGAGAAACTGCAGAAGCTGGTGACTGAGTTTGGTAAAGTGTATGGAAGAAGAAAGTTAAGAGTAAATGTGAATAAGAGCAAGGTTATTAGGTACAGTAGGGTTGAGGGTCAAGTCAATTGGGAGGTGAGTTTGAATGGAGAAAAACTGGAGGAAGTGAAGTGTTTTAGATATCTGGGAGTGGATCTGGCAGCGGATGGAACCATGGAAGCGGAAGTGGATCATAGGGTGGGGGAGGGGGCAAGAATTCTGGGGGCCTTGAAGAATGTGTGGAAGTCGAGAACATTATCTCGGAAAGCAAAAATGGGTATGTTTGAAGGAATAGTGTTTCCAACAATGTTGTATGGTTGCGAGGCGTGGGCTATGGATAGAGTTGTGTGCAGGAGGATGGATGTGCTGGAAATGAGATGTCTGAGGACAATGTGTGGTGCGAGGTGGTTTGATCGAGTGAGTAACGTAAGGGTAAGAAAGATGTGTGGAAATAAAAAGAGCGTGGTTGAGAGAGCAGAAGAGGGTGTTTTGAAGTGGTTTGGGCACATGGAGAGAATGAGTGAGGAAAGATTGACCAAGAGGATATATGTGTCGGAGGTGGAGGGAACGAGGAGAAGAGGGAGACCAAATTGGAGGTGGAAAGATGGAGTGAAAAAGATTTTGTGTGATCGGGGCCTGAACATGCAGGAGGGTGAAAGGAGGGCAAGGAATAGAGTAAATTGGAGCGATGTGGTATACCGGGCTTGACGTGCTGTCAGTGGATTGAATCAAGGCAGGTGAAGCGTCTGGGGTAAACCATGGAAAGCTGTGTAGGTATGTATATTTGCGTGTGTGGACGTATGTATATACATGTGTATGGGGGTGGGTTGGGCCATTTCTTTCGTCTGTTTCCTTGCGCTACCTCGCAAACGCGGGAGACAGCGACAAAGTATAATAAAAAGAATAGATATATATATATGTGTGTATATATATATATATATATATATATATATATATATATATATATATATATATATATATATAAATATATATATATATATATATATATATATATATATATATATATATATATATATATATATATATATATATATATATATATATATATATATATATATATATATATATATATATATATATATATATATATATGTTTGAGGACAATGTGTGGTGTGAGGTGGTTTGATCGAGTAAGTAACGTAAGGGTTAGAGAGATGTGTGGAAATAAAAAGAGCGTGGTTGAGAGAGCAGAAGAGGGTGTTTTGAAATGGTTTGGTCACATGGAGAGAATGAGTGAGGAAAGATTGACCAAGAGGATATATGTGTCGGAGGTGGAGGGAACGAGGAGAAGAGGGAGACCAAATTGGAGGTGGAAAGATGGAGTGAAAAAGATTTTGTGTGATCGGGGCCTGAACATGCAGGAGGGTGAAAGGAGGGCAAGGAATAGAGTGAATTGGAGCGATGTGGTATACCGTGGTTGACGTGCTGTCAGTGGATTGAATCAAGGCATGTGAAGCGTCTGGGGTAAACCATGGAAAGCTGTGTAGGTATGTATATTTGCGTGTGTGGACGTATGTATATACATGTGTATGGGGGTGGGTTGGGCCATTTCTTTCGTCTGTTTCCTTGCGCTACCTCGCAAACGCGGGAGACAGCGGCAAAAAAAAAAAAAAAAAAAAAATATATATATATATATAAATATATATATATATATATATATATATATATATATATATATATATATATATATATATATATATATATATATATATATATATATATATATATCTTTTTCTTTTCTTTCAAATTATTCGCCATTTCCCGCATTAGCGAGGTAGCGTTAAGAACAGAGGACTGGGCCTTTGAGGGAATACCCTCACCTGGCCCAATTCTCTGTTCCTTCTTTTGGAAAATTGAAAAAAAAACCGAGAGGGGAGGATTTCCAGCCCCCCGCTCCCTCCCCTTTTAGTCGCCTTCTACGACACGCAGGGAATACGTGGGAAGTATTCTTAATCCCCTATCATCAGGGATAATATATATATATATATATATATATATATATATATATATATATATATATATATATATATATATATATATATATATATATATATATATAGTTGTTGTACTTTGTCGCTGTCTCCCGCGTTAGGAAGGAAACATGAAGAATAGCCCAACCCACTCACATACACATGTATATACATACACGTCCACGCACAGCACATATACATAACTATACATCTCAACGTTTACTTATAAATATATATATATTTTATATATATATATATATATATATATATATATATATATATATATATATATATATATATATATATATATATATATATATATATATATATATATACACAGACATATACATATATAGACATGTACATAATTCATACTGTCTGCCCTTATTCCTTCTCGTCGCCACCACGCCACACATGAAATGAAAAACCCCTCCCCCCCGCATGTGAGCAAATTAGCGCTAGGAAAAATACAACAAAGGTCACATTCATTTACACTCAGTCTCTAGCTGTCATGTATAAATGCAACGAAACCACAGTTCCCTTTCCACATCCAAGCCCCCCATGGTTTAGACGCTTCATATGCCCTGGTTCAATCAATTGACAACACGTCGACCCCGATATACCACATCGTACCAATTCACTCTATTCCTTGCACGCCTTTCATCCTCCTGCATGTTTAGGTCCCGATCACTCAAAATCTTTTTCACTCGATCTTTCCACCTCCAATTTGGTCTCCCACTTCTCGTTCCCTCCACCGCTGACACATATATCCTCCGTGTCAATCTTTCCTCACTCATTCTCTCCATGTGACCAAACCATTTCAAAACACCCTCTTCTGCTCTCTCCTCCACATCCTTTTACCACCACACATCTCTCTTACCCTTTCATTACCTACTCGATCAAACCACCTCACACCACATATTGTCCTAAAACATCTCATTTCCAACACATCCACCCTCCTCCCCACAACTCTATCTATAGCCTACGCCTCGGAACCATTTAACATTGTTGGAACAACTATTCCTTCAAACACACATTTATTCTTTCCAAGATATTGTTCTTGACTTCCACACACTCTTCAACGCTCCCAGAACGTTCGCCCCTTGCCTAACCCTATGATTTACTTCCGCTTCCATGGTTCCATCCGCTGCCAAATCCACTCCTAGATATCTAAGATACTTTACTTCCTCCAGTTTTTCTCCATCGAAATTTACCTCCCAATTGACTTGTCCCTCAACCCTACTGTAACTAATAACCTTACTCTTACTCACATTTACTCTCAGCTTTCTTCCTTCACACACTTTACCAAACTCAGTCACCAGCTTCTGCAGTTTCTCACACGAATCAGCCACCAGTGCTGTATCATCAGCGAACAACAACTGACTCACTTCCCAAGCTCTCTCATCCACAACTGACTGCATACTTGCCCCTCTCTCCAAAACTCTTGCATTAACCTCCTTAACAACACCATCCATAAACAAATGAAACAACCATGGAGACATCACGCACACTTGCCGGAAACCAACATTCACTCAGAACCAATCACTTTCTTCTCTTCCTACACGTACACATCCCTTACGTCCTCGATAAAAAATTTTCACTGCTTCCAAAAACTTGACTCCCACACCATATATTCTTAATACCTTCCACAGAGCATCTCTATCAGCTCTATCATATGCCTTCTCCAGATCCATAGATGCTATATACAAATTTATTTTCTTTTCTAAGTATTTCTAACATGCATTCTTCAAAGAAAACACCTAATGCACACATCCTTTACCACTTCTGAAACCACACTGCTCTTCCCCAATCTGATGAACCGTACATGCCTTCATTCTGTCAATCAATACCCTCCAATACAATTTCCCAGGAATACTCAAGAAACTTATACCTCTGTAATTTGAGCACTCACTTTTATCCACTTTGCCTTTGTGCAGTGGTACTATGCAAGCATTCCGCCAATTCTCAGGTACCTCACCATGAGTCATACATACATTAGATAACCTTACCAAGAAGTCAATAATACAGTCACCCCTTTTTCAATAAATTGCACTGCAATACCATCCAACCCCGCTGCCTTGTCGGCTTTCATCCTCCGCAAAGGTTTTACTACCTCTTCTCTGTTTACCAAATCATTTTCCCTAACCCTCTCACTTTGCACACCACCTCGACCAAAACACCCTATATCTGCCACTCTATCATCAAACACATTCAACAAACCTTAAAAATACTCACTCCATCTCCTTCTAACATCACCACTATTTGTTATCACCTCCCCATTAGCCCCCTTCACTGATGTTCTCATTTGTTCCCTTGTCTTACGCACTTTATTTACCTCCTTCCAAAACATCTTTTTATATTCCCTAAGATTTAATGATACTCTCTCACCCCTACTCTCATTTTACCTCTTTTTTATCTCTTGCGCCTTTCTTTTGACCTCCTGCCTCTTTCTTTTACACGTCTCCCAGTCATTTGCATTATTTCCCTGCATAAATCGCCGAAATGCCTCTCTCTTCCCTTTCACTAATAATCTTACTTCTTCATCCCACCACTCACTACCGTTTCTAATCTGCCCACCTCCCACGCTTCTCATGCCACAAGCATCTTTTGCACAGGCCATCACTGCTTCCTTAAATACATCCCATTCCTCCCCCAGTCCCCATACGTCCTTTGTTCTCACCTTTTTCCATTGTGTACTCAGTCTCTCCTGGTACTTCCTCAGACAAGTCTCCTTCCCAAGCTCACTTATTCTCACCACTCTCTTCACCCCAACATTCTCTATTCTTTTCTCAAAAACCTCTACAAATCTTAACCTTCGCCTCCACAAGATAATGATCAGACATCCCTCCAGTTAAACCTCTCAGCAAGTTAACATCCAAAAGTCTCTCTTTCGCGCACCTATCTATTTACTCGTAATCCAATAACGCTCTCTGGCCACCTCTCCTACTTACATACGTATACTTATGTATCTCTCTTTTAAACCAGGTATTCCCAATCACCGGTCCTTTTTCAGCACATAGATCTACAAACTCTTCACCATTTCCATTCAAATCACCCATCACTATAACCGGTCTCGTGCATCAAAACGCTAACACACTCATTCAGCTGCTCCCAAAACACTTGCCTCTCATGATCTTTCTTCTCATGCCCAGGTGCATATGCACCAATAATCACCCACCTCTCTCCATCAACTTTCAATTTTACCCATATTAATCGAGAATTTACTTTCTTACATTCTATCACATACTCCCACAACTCCTGTTTCAGGAGTATTGTTACTCCTTCCCTTGCTCTTGTCCTCTCACTAACCCCTGACTTCACTCCCCAGACATTTCCAAACCACTCTTCCCCTTTACCCTTGAGCTTCGTTTCACTCAGAGCCAAAACATCCAGGTTCCTTTCCTCAAACATACTACCTATCTCTCCTTTTTTCACATCTTGGTTACATCCACACACATTTAGGCACCCCACTCTGAGCCTTCGAGGAGGATGATCACTCCCCGCGTGACTCCTTCTTCTGTTTCCCATTTTAGAAAGTTAATACAAGGAGGGGAGGATTTCTGGCCCCCCGCTCCCGTCCCCTCTAGTCGCTTTCTACGACACGCGAGGAATACGTGGGAAGTATTCTTTCACCCTACCCCCAGGGATAATATACATATATATTATACATATACACACACACACACATACACACACATACGCACATACACACACACACACACATACATATATACATATATATATATATATATATATATATATATATATATATATATATATATATATATATATATTATATATATATACATACACAGAGAAGAGGTAGTGAAAGCTTTGCGGAAGATGAAAGCCGGCAAGGCAGCAGGTTTGGATGGTATTGCAGTGGAATTTATTAAAAAGGGGGTGACTGTATTGTTGACTGGTTGGTAAGGTTATTTAATGTATGTATGACTCATGGTGAGGTGCCTGAGGATTGGCGGAATGCGTGCATAGTGCCATTGTACAAAGGCAAAGGGGATAAGAGTGAGTGCTCAAATTACAGAGGTATAAGTTTGTTGAGTATTCCTGGTAAATTATATGGGAGGGTATTGATTGGGAGGGTGAAGGCATGTACAGAGCATCAGATTGGGGAAGAGCAGTGTGGTTTCAGAAGTGGTAGAGGATGTGTGGATCAGGTGTTTGCTTTGAAGAATGTATGTGAGAAATACTTAGAAAAGCAAATGGATTTGTATGTAGCATTTATGGATCTGGAGAAGGCATATGATAGAGTTGATAGAGATGCTCTGTGGAAGGTATTAAGAATATATGGTGTGGGAGGAAAGTTGTTAGAAGCAGTGAAAAGTTTTTATCGAGGATGTAAGGCATGTGTACGTGTAGGAAGAGAGGAAAGTGATTGGTTCTCAGTGAATGTAGGTTTGCGGCAGGGGTGTGTGATGTCTCTATGGTTGTTTAATTTGTTTATGGATGGGGTTGTTAGGGAGGTAAATGCAAGAGTTTTGGAAAGAGGGGCAAGTATGAAGTCAGTTGGGGATGAGAGAGCTTGGGAAGTGAGTCAGTTGTTATTCGCTGATGATACAGCGCTGGTGGCTGATTCATGTGAGAAACTGCAGAAGCTGGTGACTGTGTTTGGTAAAGTGTGTGGAAGAAGAAAGTTAAGAGTAAATGTGAATAAGAGCAAGGTTATTAGGTACAGTAGGGTTGAGGGTCAAGTCAATTGGGAGGTGAGTTTGAATGGAGAAAAACTGGAGGAAGTGAAGTGTTTTAGATATCTGGGAGTGGATCTGGCAGCGGATGGAACCATGGAAGCGGAAGTGGATCATAGGGTGGGGGAGGGGGCAAAAATTCTGGGGGCCTTGAAGAATGTGTGGAAGTCGAGAACATTATCTCGGAAAGCAAAAATGGGTATGTTTGAAGGAATAGTGTTTCCAACAATGTTGTATGGTTGCGAGGCGTGGGCTATGGATAGAGTTGTGTGCAGGAGGATGGATGTGCTGGAAATGAGATGTTTGAGGACAATGTGTGGTGCGAGGTGGTTTGATCGAGTGAGTAACGTAAGGGTAAGAAAGATGTGTGGAAATAAAAAGAGCGTGGTTGAGAGAGCAGAAGAGGGTGTTTTGAAGTGGTTTGGGCACATGGAGAGAATGAGTGAGGAAAGATTGACCAAGAGGATATATGTGTCGGAGGTGGAGGGAACGAGGAGAAGAGGGAGACCAAATTGGAGGTGGAAAGATGGAGTGAAAAAGATTTTGTGTGATCGGGGCCTGAACATGCAGGAGGGTGAAAGGAGGGCAAGGAATAGAGTAAATTGGAGCGATGTGGTATACCGGGGCTTGACGTGCTGTCAGTGGATTGAATCAAGGCAGGTGAAGCGTCTGGGGTAAACCATGGAAAGCTGTGTAGGTATGTATATTTGCGTGTGTGGACGTATGTATATACATATGTATGGGGGTGGGTTGGGCCATTTCTTTCGTCTGTTTCCTTGCGCTACCTCGCAAACGCGGGAGACAGCGACAAAGTATAATAAAAAGAATAGATATATATATATGTGTGTATATATATATATATATATATATATATATATATATATATATATATATATATATATATAATATATATATATATATATATATATATATATATATATATATATATATATATATATATATATATATATATATATATATATATATATATATATATATATATATATATATATATATATATATGTTTGAGGACAATGTGTGGTGTGAGGTGGTTTGATCGAGTAAGTAACGTAAGGGTTAGAGAGATGTGTGGAAATAAAAAGAGCGTGGTTGAGAGAGCAGAAGAGGGTGTTTTGAAATGGTTTGGTCACATGGAGAGAATGAGTGAGGAAAGATTGACCAAGAGGATATATGTGTCGGAGGTGGAGGGAACGAGGAGAAGAGGGAGACCAAATTGGAGGTGGAAAGATGGAGTGAAAAAGATTTTGTGTGATCGGGGCCTGAACATGCAGGAGGGTGAAAGGAGGGCAAGGAATAGAGTGAATTGGAGCGATGTGGTATACCGTGGTTGACGTGCTGTCAGTGGATTGAATCAAGGCATGTGAAGCGTCTGGGGTAAACCATGGAAAGCTGTGTAGGTATGTATATTTGCGTGTGTGGACGTATGTATATACATGTGTATGGGGGTGGGTTGGGCCATTTCTTTCGTCTGTTTCCTTGCGCTACCTCGCAAACGCGGGAGACAGCGGCAAAAAAAAAAAAAAAAAAAAATATATATATATATATAAATATATATATATATATATATATATATATATATATATATATATATATATATATATATATATATATATATATATATATATATATATATATATCTTTTTCTTTTCTTTCAAATTATTCGCCATTTCCCGCATTAGCGAGGTAGCGTTAAGAACAGAGGACTGGGCCTTTGAGGGAATACCCTCACCTGGCCCAATTCTCTGTTCCTTCTTTTGGAAAATTGAAAAAAAAACCGAGAGGGGAGGATTTCCAGCCCCCCGCTCCCTCCCCTTTTAGTCGCCTTCTACGACACGCAGGGAATACGTGGGAAGTATTCTTAATCCCCTATCCCCAGGGATAATATATATATATATATATATATATATATATATATATATATATATATATATATATATATATATATATATATATATATATATATATATATATTTATTGTACTTTGTCGCTGTCTCCCGCGTTAGGAAGGAAACATGAAGAATAGCCCAACCCACTCACATACACATGTATATACATACACGTCCACGCACAGCACATATACATAACTATACATCTCAACGTTTACTTATAAATATATATATATTTTTATATATATATATATATATATATATATATATATATATATATATATATATATATATATATATATATATATATATATATATATATATATATACACAGACATATACATATATACACATGTACATAATTCATACTGTCTGCCCTTATTCCTTCTCGTCGCCACCACGCCACACATGAAATGAAAAACCCCTCCCCCCTGCATGTGAGCAAATTAGCGCTAGGAAAAATACAACAAAGGTCACATTCATTTACACTCAGTCTCTAGCTGTCATGTATAAATGCAACGAAACCACAGTTCCCTTTCCACATCCAAGCCCCCCATGGTTTAGACGCTTCATATGCCCTGGTTCAATCAATTGACAACACGTCGACCCCGATATACCACATCGTACCAATTCACTCTATTCCTTGCACGCCTTTCATCCTCCTGCATGTTTAGGTCCCGATCACTCAAAATCTTTTTCACTCCATCTTTCCACCTCCAATTTGGTCTCCCACTTCTCGTTCCCTCCACCGCTGACACATATATCCTCCGTGTCAATCTTTCCTCACTCATTCTCTCCATGTGACCAAACCATTTCAAAACACCCTCTTCTGCTCTCTCCTCCACATCCTTTTACCACCACACATCTCTCTTACCCTTTCATTACCTACTCGATCAAACCACCTCACACCACATATTGTCCTAAAACATCTCATTTCCAACACATCCACCCTCCTCCCCACAACTCTATCTATAGCCTACGCCTCGGAACCATTTAACATTGTTGGAACAACTATTCCTTCAAACACACATTTATTCTTTCCAAGATATTGTTCTTGACTTCCACACACTCTTCAACGCTCCCAGAACGTTCGCCCCTTGCCTAACCCTATGATTTACTTCCGCTTCCATGGTTCCATCCGCTGCCAAATCCACTCCTAGATATCTAAGATACTTTACTTCCTCCAGTTTTTCTCCATCGAAATTTACCTCCCAATTGACTTGTCCCTCAACCCTACTGTAACTAATAACCTTACTCTTACTCACATTTACTCTCAGCTTTCTTCCTTCACACACTTTACCAAACTCAGTCACCAGCTTCTGCAGTTTCTCACACGAATCAGCCACCAGTGCTGTATCATCAGCGAACAACAACTGACTCACTTCCCAAGCTCTCTCATCCACAACTGACTGCATACTTGCCCCTCTCTCCAAAACTCTTGCATTAACCTCCTTAACAACACCATCCATAAACAAATGAAACAACCATGGAGACATCACGCACACTTGCCGGAAACCAACATTCACTCAGAACCAATCACTTTCTTCTCTTCCTACACGTACACATCCCTTACGTCCTCGATAAAAAATTTTCACTGCTTCCAAAAACTTGACTCCCACACCATATATTCTTAATACCTTCCACAGAGCATCTCTATCAGCTCTATCATATGCCTTCTCCAGATCCATAGATGCTATATACAAATTTATTTTCTTTTCTAAGTATTTCTAACATGCATTCTTCAAAGAAAACACCTAATGCACACATCCTTTACCACTTCTGAAACCACACTGCTCTTCCCCAATCTGATGAACCGTACATGCCTTCATTCTGTCAATCAATACCCTCCAATACAATTTCCCAGGAATACTCAAGAAACTTATACCTCTGTAATTTGAGCACTCACTTTTATCCACTTTGCCTTTGTGCAGTGGTACTATGCAAGCATTCCGCCAATTCTCAGGTACCTCACCATGAGTCATACATACATTAGATAACCTTACCAAGAAGTCAATAATACAGTCACCCCTTTTTCAATAAATTGCACTGCAATACCATCCAACCCCGCTGCCTTGTCGGCTTTCATCCTCCGCAAAGGTTTTACTACCTCTTCTCTGTTTACCAAATCATTTTCCCTAACCCTCTCACTTTGCACACCACCTCGACCAAAACACCCTATATCTGCCACTCTATCATCAAACACATTCAACAAACCTTAAAAATACTCACTCCATCTCCTTCTAACATCACCACTATTTGTTATCACCTCCCCATTAGCCCCCTTCACTGATGTTCTCATTTGTTCCCTTGTCTTACGCACTTTATTTACCTCCTTCCAAAACATCTTTTTATATTCCCTAAGATTTAATGATACTCTCTCACCCCTACTCTCATTTTACCTCTTTTTTATCTCTTGCGCCTTTCTTTTGACCTCCTGCCTCTTTCTTTTACACGTCTCCCAGTCATTTGCATTATTTCCCTGCATAAATCGCCGAAATGCCTCTCTCTTCCCTTTCACTAATAATCTTACTTCTTCATCCCACCACTCACTACCGTTTCTAATCTGCCCACCTCCCACGCTTCTCATGCCACAAGCATCTTTTGCACAGGCCATCACTGCTTCCTTAAATACATCCCATTCCTCCCCCAGTCCCCATACGTCCTTTGTTCTCACCTTTTTCCATTGTGTACTCAGTCTCTCCTGGTACTTCCTCAGACAAGTCTCCTTCCCAAGCTCACTTATTCTCACCACTCTCTTCACCCCAACATTCTCTATTCTTTTCTCAAAAACCTCTACAAATCTTAACCTTCGCCTCCACAAGATAATGATCAGACATCCCTCCAGTTAAACCTCTCAGCAAGTTAACATCCAAAAGTCTCTCTTTCGCGCACCTATCTATTTACTCGTAATCCAATAACGCTCTCTGGCCACCTCTCCTACTTACATACGTATACTTATGTGTATCTCTCTTTTAAACCAGGTATTCCCAATCACCGGTCCTTTTTCAGCACATAGATCTACAAACTTTTCACCATTTCCATTTACAACACTGAACACCCCATGTACACCAATTATTCCCTCAACTTCCACATTACTCACCTTTGCATTCAAATCACCCATCACTATAACCCGGTCTCGTGAATCAAAACTACTAACACACTCACTCAGCTGCTCCCAAAACACTTGCCTCTCATGATCTTTCTTCTCTTGACCAGATGGATACGCGCCAATGATCATCCACTTCACACGCATTCCTCACGTGTCGTAGAAGGCGACTAAAGAGGACGGGAGGGGGGGGGGGGAAACCCTCCCCTTCTTGTATTTTAACTTTCTAAAAGGGGAAACAGAAGAAGGAGTCACGCGAGGAATGCTCATCCTCCTCGAAGGCTCAGTTTGAGGAGTCTAAATGTGTGTGGATGTAACCAAGATGAGAAAAAAGGAGAGATACGTAGTATGTTTGAGGAAAGGAACTTGAATGTTTTGGATGTGAGTGAAACGAAGCTCAAGGGTAAAGGGGAAGAGTGGTTTGGGATTGTCTTGGGAATAAAGTCAGGGGTTACTGAGAGGACAAAAGGAAGAGAAGGAGTAGCACTACTCCTGAAGCAGAAGTAGTGGGAGTATGTGATAGAGTGTAAGAAGGTAAACTCTAGACTGATATGGGGAAAACTGAAAGTGGATGGAGAGAGACGGGTGGTTATTGGTGCATATGTACCTGGGCATGAGAAGAAAGATCATGAGAGGCAAGTGTTTTGGGAGCAGCTGAGTAAGTGTGTTAGTAGTTTTGATGCACAAGACCGGGTTATAGTGATGGGTGATTTGAATGCAAAGGTGAGTAATTTGGCAGTTGAGGAAATAATTGGTGTACATGGGGTGTTCTGTGTTGTAAATGGAAATGGTGAAGAGCTTGTAGATTTATGTGCAGAAATATGACCGGTGATTGGGAATACCTGGTTTAAAAAGAGAGATATACATAAGTAAACGTATGTAAGTAGGAGAGATGGCCAGCGAGAGTAATTGGATTACGTCGTAATTGATGGGCGCGCGAAAGAGAGACTTTTGGATGTTAATGTGCTTAGAGGTGTAACTGGAGGGATGTCTGATCATTATCTTGTGGAGGCTAAGGTGAAGATATGTAGAGGTTTTCAGAAAAGAAGAGAGAATGTTGCGGTGAAAATACTGGTGAAAGTAAGTGAGCATGGGAAGGAAACTTGTGTGAGGAAGTACCAGCAGAGACTGAGTAAAGAATGGAAAAAGGTGAGAACAAAGGACGTAAGGGGAGTGGGGCAGGAATGGGATGTATTTAGGGAAGTAGTGATGACTTGCGCAAAAGGTGCTTGTGGCATGAGAAGCATGGGAGGTGGGCAGTTTAGAAAGGGTAGTGAGTGATTGGATGAAGAAGTAAGATTATTAGTGAAAGAGAAGAGAGAGGCATTTGGACGATTTTTGCAGGGAAATAATGCAAATGACTGGCAGACGTATAAAAGAAAGAGGCAGGAGTGAAAAAGAGTGAAACAGAGGGCAAATAAGAGTTGGATTGAGAGAGCATCATTAAATCTTAGGGAGAATGAAAAGATGTTTTGGAAGGAGGTAAATAAAGTGCGTAAGACAAGGGAGCAAATGGGAACATCTGTGAAGGGGGCTAATGGGAAGGTGATAACAAGTAGTGGTGATGTGACGAGATGAAGTGAGTATTTTGAAGGTTTGCTGAATGTGTTTGATGGTAGAGTGGGAGATATAGGGTGTTTTGGTCGAGTTGGTGTGGAAAGTGAGAGGGTTAGGGAGAATGATTTGGTAAACAGAGAAGAGGTAGTGGGAGCTTTGTGGAAGATGAAAGTCGGGAAGGTAGCGGCTTTGGATGGTATTGCAGTGGAATTTACTGAAAAAGGGAGTGACGGTATTGTTGACTGGTTGGTAAGGTTATTTAATGTATGTATGACTCATGGTGAGGTACCTGAGGATTGGCGGAATGCTTGCATAGTGCCATTATAAAATGGCAAAGGGGATAAAAGTGGGGGCTCAAATTACAGAGGTATAAGTTTGTTGAGTATTTCTGTGAAATCATCTGGGATTGTATTGATTGAGAGGGTGAAGGTATGGACAGAGCATCAGATTGGGGAAGAGAAGTGTGGTTTCAGAAGTGGTAGAGGATGTGTGGATCAGGTGTTTGCTTGTGAGAAATACTTTGAAAAGCAAATGGATTTGTATTTAGCATCTATGGATCTGGAGAAGGCATATGATAGAGTTGATAGAGATGCTCTGTGGAAGGTATCAATGAATATATATGGTGTGGGAGGCAAGTTGTTAGAAGCAGTGAAAAGTTTTTATCGATGGTGTAATGCATGTGCACGAGTAGGAATAGAGGAAAGTGATTGGTTCTCATTGAATGTTGGTTTGCGGCAAGGGTGCGTGATGTGTCCATGGTTGTTTAATTTGTTTATGGATGGGTCTGGTAGGGAGGTAAATGGAAGAGTTTTGGAAAGAGGCGCATGTATGCAGTCAGTTGTGGATGAGAGAGCTTGGGAAGTGAGTCAGTTGTTGTTCGCTGATGATACAGCACTGGTGGGTGATTCGGGTGAGAAACTGCAGAAGGTGACTGAGTTTGGTAAAGTGTGTGAAAGAAGAAAGCTGAGAGTAAATGTGAATGAGAGCAAGGTTATTATGTACAGTAGGGTTGAGGGACAAATCAAGTGGGAGGTAAGTTTGAATGGAGAAAAACTGTAGGTAGTGAAGTGTTTGAGATATCTGGGAGTGGATTTGACAGCGGATGGAGCCATGGAAGCGGAAGTGAACCATAGAGTGGGGGAGGGGGCAAAAGTTTTGGGAGCGTCGAAAAATGTGTGGAAGTCGAGAACGTCATCTTGGAAAGCAAAAATGGGTATGTTTTAAGGAACAGTGGTTCCAACAATGATATATGGTTGCGAGGCATGGGCTATAGATAGAGTTGTGCGGAGGAGGGTGGATGTGCTGGAAATGAGATGTTTGAGGAAAAGATGTGGTGTGAAGTCGTTTGATCGAGTAAGTAATGAAAGGGTGAGAGGTGTGGAAATAAAAAAAGTGTGGTTGAGAGACCAGTAGAGGGTGTTTTGAAATGGTTTGGGCACATGGAGAGAATGAGTGAGGAAAGATTGACAAAGAGGATATATGTGTCAGAGGTGGAGGGAACGCAGAGAAGTGGGAGACCAAATTGGAGGTGGAAAGATGGAGCGAAAAAGGTTTTGAATGATCGGGGCCTGAACATGCAGGAGGGTGAAAGGCGCGCAAGGAATAGAGTGAATTGGAACGATGTCTTGTACCGGGCAGGACGTGTTGTCAATGGATTGTACCAGGGCGTGTGAAGCGTCTGGGGTAAACCATGGAAAGTTTTGTGCGGCCTGAATGTGGAAAGGGATCTGTGGTTTAGGTGCATTATACATGAGAGCTAGGGGCTGAGTGTGAACAAATGTGGTATTTTTTCTTTTCCTAGCGCTACATCGCGTGGTGGTGGTGGGGGGTGTCGACCTCATGTGTGTTTGGGTGGCTACGAGATAGGATGAAGGCAGCAAGTATGAATATGTACGTATATATATATATATATATATATATATATATATATATATATATATATATATATATATATATATATATATATATATAATGTATGTATGACTCATGGTGAGGTGCCTGATGATTGGCGGAATGCGTGCATAGTGCCATTGTACAAAGGCAAAGGGGATAAGAGTGAGTGCTCAAATTACAGAGGTATAAGTTTGTTGAGTATTCCTGGTAAATTATATGGGAGGGTATTGATTGAGAGGGTGAAGGCATGTACAGAGCATCAGCTTGGGGAAGAGCAGTGTGGTTTCAGAAGTGGTAGAAGATGTGTGGATCAGTTGTTTGCTTTGAAGAATGTATGTGAGAAATACTTAGAAAAGCAAATGGATTTGTATGTAGCATTTATGGATCTGGAGAAGGCATATGATAGAGTTGATAGAGATGCTCTGTGGAAGGTATTAAGAATATATGGTGTGGGAGGCAAGTTGTTAGAAGCAGTGAAAAGTTTTTATCGAGGATGTAAGGCATGTGTACGTGTAGGAAGAGAGGAAAGTGATTGGTTCTCAGTGAATGTAGGTTTGAGGCAGTGGTGTGTGATGTCTCCATGGTTGTTTGATTTGTTTATAGATGGGGTTGTTAGGGAGGTAAATGCAAGAGTTTTGGAAAGAGGGGCAAGTGAAGTCTGTTGGGGATGAGAGACCTTGGGAAGTGAGTCAGTTGTTGTTCGCTGATGATACAGCGCTGGTGGCTGATTCATGTTAGAAACTGCAGAAGCTGGTGACTGAGTTTGGTAAAGTGTGTGAAAGAAGAAAGTTAAGAGTAAATGTGAATAAGAGCAAGGTTATTAGGTACAGTAGGGTTGAGGGTCAAGTCAATTGGGAGGTAAGTTTGAATGGAGAAAAAGTGGAGGAAGTAAAGTGTTTTAGATATCTGGGAGTGGATCTGGCAGCGGATGGAACCATGGAAGCGGAAGTGGATCATAGGGTGAGGGAGGGGGCGAAAATTCTGGGAGCCTTGAAGAATGTGTGGAAGTCGAGAACATTATCTCGGAAAGCAAAAATGGGTATGTTTGAAGGAATAGTGGTTCCAACAATGTTGTATGGTTGCGAGGCGTGGGCTATGAATAGAGTTGTGCGCAGGAGGATGGATGTACTGGAAATGAGATGTTTGAGGACAGTGTGTGGTGTGAGGTGGTTTGATCGAGTAAGTAACGTAAGGGTAAGAGAGATGTGTGGAAATAAAAAGAGCGTGGTTGAGAGAGCAGAAGAGGGTGTTTTGAAATGGTTTGGGCACATGGAGAGAATGAGTGAGGAAAGATTGACCAAGAGGATATATGTGTCGGAGGTGGAGGGAACGAGGAGAAGTGGGAGACCAAATTGGAGGTGGAAAGATGGAGTGAAAAAGATTTTGTGTGATCGGGGCCTGAAGATGCAGGAGGGTAAAAGGAGGGCAAGGAATAGAGTGAATTGGATCGATGTGGTATACCTGGGTTGACGTGCTGTCAGTGGATTGAATCAGGGCATGTGAAGCGTCTGGGGTAAACCATGGAAAGCTGTGTAGGTATGTATATTTGCGTGTGTGGACGTATGTATATACATGTGTATGGGGGTGGTTTGGGCCATTTCTTTCGTCTGTTTCCTTGCGCTACCTCCCAAACGCGGGAGACAGCGACAAAGCAAAAAAGAAAATATATATATATATATATATATATATATATATATATATATATATATATATATATATATATATATATAGGGGATAGGGGATAAAGAATACTTCCCACGTATTCCCTGCATGTCGTAGAAGGCGACTAAAAGTGGAGGGAGCGGGTGGCTGGAAATCCTCCCCTCTCGTTTTTTTTTTTATTATTTTCCAAAGGAAGGAACGGAGAGGGGGGGGGGGGGGCAGGTGGGGATTTTCCCTCTGAGGCCCAGACCTCTGTTCTTAACGCTACCTCGCAAACGTGGGAAATGGCGAATAGTATGAAAAAAAAGAAAGAAAAAAAGAAAAAAAAAAAATATATATATATATATATATATATATATATATATATATATATATATATATATATATATATATATATATATATATATATATATATATATATATATTCCCTGGGGATAGGGGAGAAAGAATACTTCCCACGTATTCCCTGCGTGTCGTAGAAGGCGACTAAAAGGGAAGGGAGCGGGAGGCTGGAAATCCTCCCCTCTTGTTTTTTTTTTTTTTTTTTTTCTTCCAAAAGAAGGAACAGAGAAGAGGGCCAGGTGAGGATATTCCCTCAAAGACCCAGTCCTCTGTTCTTAACGCTACCCTCGCTATCGCGGGAAATGGCGAATAGTATGAAAGAAAGATATATATATATATATATATATATATATATATATATATATATATATATATATATATATATATAGCACTACTCCTGAAAAAGGAGTTGTGGGAGTATGTGATACAGTGTAAGAAAGTAAACTTTAGATTGATATGGGTAAAACTGAAAGTTGATGGAGAGAGATGGATGATTATTGGTGCATATGCACCTAGGCATGAGAAGAAAGATCATGAGAGGCAAGTGTTTTGGGAGCAGCTGAATGAGTGTGTTAGTGGTTTTGATGCACAAGACCGGGTTATAGTGATGGGTGATTTGAATGCAAAGGTGAGTAATGTGGCAGTTGAGGGAATAATTGGTATACATGGGGTGTTCAGTGTTGTAAATGGAAATGGTGAAGAACTTGTAGATTTATGTGCTGAAAAAGGACTGGTGATTGGGAATACCTGGTTTAAAAAGTGAGATATACATAAGCATACGTATGTAAGTAGGAGAGATGGCCAGAGAGCGTTATTGGATTATGTGTTAATTGATAGGCACGCGAAAGAGAGACTTTTGGATGTTAATCTGCTGAGAGGTGCGACTGAAGGGATGTCTGATCATTATCTTGTGGAGGCGAAGGTGAAGATATGTAGAGGTTTTCAGAAAAGAAGAGGTTTTCAGAAGAGAATGTTGCGGTGAAGAGAGTGGTGAGAGTAAGTGAGCTTGGGAAGGAGACTTGTGTGAGGAAGTACCTGGAGAGACTGAGTAAAGAATGGAAAAAGGTGAGAATAAAGGAGGTAAGGGGAGTGGGGGAGGAATGGAATGTATTTAGGGAAGCAGTGATGGCTTGCGCAAAAGATGCTTGTGGCATGAGAAGCGTGAGAGGTGGGTTGATTAGAAAGGATAGTGAGTGGTGGGATGAAGAAGTAAGATTATTAGTGAAAGTGCAGAGAGAGGCATTTGGACGATTTTTGCAGGGAAATAATGCAAATGAGTGGGAGATGTATAAAAGAAAGAGGCAGGAGGTCAAGAGAAAGGTGCAAGAGGCGAAAAAGAGGGCAAATGAGAGTAGGGGTGAGAGAGTATTATTAAATTTTAGGGAGAAGAAAAAGATGTTTTGGAAGGAGGTAAATAAAGTGCGTAAGACAAGGGAGCAAATGGGAACTTCAATGAAGGGAGCTAATGGGGAGGTGATAACAAGTAGTGGTGATGTGAGAAGGAGACGGAGTGAGTATTTTGAAGGTTTGTTGAATGTGTTTGATGATAGAGTGACAGATATAGGGTGTTTTGGTCGAGGTAGTGTGCAAAGTGAGAGGGTTAGGGAAAATGGTTTGGTAAACAGAGAAGAGGTAGTAAAAGCTTTGCGGAATATGAAAGCTGGCAAGGCAGCAGGTTTGGATGATATTGCAGTGGAACTTATTAAAAAAGGGGGTGACTGTATTGTTGGCTGGTTGGTAAGGTTATTTAATGTATGTATGATTCATGGTGAGGTGCCTGAGGATTGGCGGAATGCGTGCATAGTGCCATTGTACAAAGGCAAAGGGGATAAGAGTGAGTGCTCAAATTACAGAGGTATAAGTTTGTTGAGTATTCCTGGTAAATTATATGGGAGGGTATTGATTGGGAGGGTGAAGGCATGTGCAGAGCATCAGATTGGGGAAGAGCAGTGTGGTTTTAGAAGTGGTAGAGGATGTGTGGATCAGGTGTTTTCTTTGAAGAATGTATGTGAGTAATACTTAGAAAAGCAAATGGATTTGTATGTAGCATTTATGGATGTGGAGAAGGCATATGATAGAGTTGATAGAGATGCTCTGTGGAAGGTATTAAGAATATATGGTGTGGGAGGCAAGTTGTTAGAAGCAGTGAAAAATTTTTATCGAGGATTTAAGGCATGTGTATGTGTAGGAAGAGAGGAAAGTGATTGGTTCTCAGTGAATGTGGGTTTGCGGGAGGGGTGTGTGATGTCTCCATGGTTGTTTAATTTTTTTATGGATGGGGTTGTTAGGGAGGTGAATGCAAGAGTTTTGGAAAGAGGGGCAAGTATGGAGTCTGTTGTGGATGAGAGAGCTTGGGAAGTGAGTCAGTTGTTGTTCGCTGATGATACAGCGCTGGTGGCTGATTCATGTGAGAAACTGCAGAAGCTGGTGACTGAGTTTGGTAAAGTGTGTGAAAGAAGAAAGTTAAGAGTAAATGTGAATAAGAGCAAGGTTACAGTAGGGTTGAGGGTAAAGTCAATTGGGAGGTAAGTTTGAATGGAGAAAAAGTGGAGGAAGTAAAGTGTTTTAGATATCTAGGAGTGGATCTGGCAGCGGATGGAACCATAGAAGCGGAAGTGAATCATAGGGTGGGGGAGGGGGCAAAAATTCTGGAAGCCTTGAAGAATGTTTGGAAGTCGAGAACATTATCTCGGAAAGCAAAAATGGGTGTGTTTGAAGGAATAGTGGTTCCAACTATGTTGTATGGTTGCGAGGCGTGGGCTATTGATAGAGTTGTGCACAGGAGGGTGCATGTGCTGGAAATGAGATGTTTGAGGACAATATGTGGTGTGAGGTGGTTTGATCGAGTAAGTTATGTAAGGGTAAGAGAGATGTGTGGAAATAAAAAGAGTGTGGTTGAGAGAGCAGAAGAGGGTGTTTTGAAATGGTTTGGTCACATGGAAAGAATGAGTGAAGAAAGATTGACAAAGAGGATATATGTGTCAGAGGTCGAGGGAACGAGGAGAAGTGGGAGACCAAATTGGAGGTGGAAAGATGGAGTGAAAAAGATTTTGAGTGATCGGGGCCTGAACATGCAGGAGGGTGAAAGGCGTGCAAGGAATAGAGTGAATTGGAACGATGTGGTATACCGGGGTCGACGTGCTGTCAATAGATTTAACCAGGGTATGTGAAGCGTCTGGGGTAAACCATGGAAAGTTCTGTGGGGCCTGGATGTGGAAAGGGGGCTGTGGTTTCGGTGCATTACTACATAACAGCTAGAGACTGAGTGTGAACGAATGTGGCCTTTGTTGTCTTTTCCTAGCGCTACCTCGCACACATGAGTGGGGAGGGGTTTGTTATTCCATGTGTGGCGAGGTGGCGATTGGAATAAATGAAGGCAGACAGTATGAATTATGTACATGTGTATATATGTATATGTCTGTGTGTGTATATATATGTGTACAGTGAGATGTATAGGTATGTATATTTGCGTGTGTGGACGTGTATGTATATACATGTGTATGTGGGTAGGTTGGGCCATTCTTTCGTCTGTTTCCTTGCGCTACCTCGCTAACGCGGGAGACAGCGACAAAGCAAAATAGATATATATATATATATATATATATATATATATATATATATATATATATATATATATATATATATATATATATATGTATATGAGTGTATATATTGTTGCGAAGTTATATGTATGTATACGTTAAAATGTATAGGTATGTATGTGTGCGTCTGTGGGCGTTAATGTATATGTTTGTGTATGTGGGTGGATTGAAGCATTCATCTGTTTTCTTGCGCTACCTCACTTACGTGGGAGACAGCAATTAGGTATAGTAAATAAATAAATAAATAAATATATATATATATATATATATATATATATATATATATATATATATATATATATCATACAAACCTCCAACAGCCATGATCGAACCCGGGACCCCTGTGCCACAGGCTGTAATGCTACCGCTACGCTATGGGCCTGGCTAATGGGACATAACTATTCGAATAGTATGTGCTCGAATATCTTTCGTCTCACATTGGTGAGCAACAAGGTCTACACCAGTCATTTCCCAACAGGTGCACATAGCCAGCAGATAGCATTTTACCGAACCTACCTGTACAACGCGGAGGTATATGAAATACGAACAAAATGCATAGGAACGCGCACCTTCATAGAAGAGGTGCCGGGTTCAATCCATCTGTTTTTCTAAGTATTTCTCACATACATTCTTCAAAGCAAACACCTGATCCACACATTCTCTACCACTTCTGAAACCACACTACTCTTCCCCAATCTGATGCTCTGTACATTCCTTCACCCTCTCAATCAATACCCTCCCATATAATTTCCCAAGAATACTCAATAAGCTTATACCTCTGTTATTTGAACACTCACCTTTATCCCTATTTGTCTTTATACAATGGTACTATCCATGCATTCCACCAATCCTCAGGCACTTCACTATGAACCATACATACACTGAATATTCTCACCAACCAGTCAACAACACAGTCACTCCCTTTTTCAATGAATTCCACTGCAATACCATCCAAACACGCCGACTTGCCAGCTTTCATCTTCCACAAAGCTTTCACTACTTCTTCTCTGTTTACTAAACCATTCTCTCTGACCTTCCCACTTCGCACACCACATCGACGAAACACCCTATATCTACCTTTCTATCATCAAACACATTCAACAAACCTTCAAAATATTCACTCCACACTTCACCACTTTTTGTTATTGCCTCCTCATTAGCCCCTTCACCGATGTTCCCATTTGTTCTCTTCTCTTACGCACTTTATTTACCTCCCTTCAAAACATCTTTTTTATTCTCCCTAAGATTTAATGATACTCTCTCACCCCAACTCTCATTGCCCTCTTTTTCACCTATTCCACCTTTCTCTTGACCTTCTGCCTCTTTCTTTTAAACATTTTCCAGTCATTTGCACTACCTCCTTGCAAAAATCATCCAAACACTTCTCTATTCTCTTTCACTAACAATTTTATTCCTTCATCCCACGATGAGAGTTGGGGTGAGAGAGTATCATTAGATTTTAGGGAGGATAAAAAGATTTTTTTGAAGGAGGTAAACAAAGTGCGTAAGACAAGAGAACAAATGGGAACATCGGTGAAGGGGGCTAATGGGGATAACAAGTAGTGGTGAAGTGAGGATATGGAGTGAGTATTCTGAAGGTTTGTTGAATGTGTTTGATGATACTGTGGCAGATATAGGGTGTTTTGGTCAAGGTGGTGTGCGAAGTGAGACGGTCAGGGAGAATGGTTTAGTAAACAGAGAAGAGGTAGTGAAAGCTTTGCGGAAGATGAAAGCCAGCAAGGTATGGGTATGGATGTTATTGGAATAGAATCTGTCAAAAAGGGGGGTGACTGTGTTGTTATTTGGTTGGTAAGGATATTCAATGCATGTATGGTTTATCGTGGAGTGCCTTAGGATTGGAGGAATGCATGCAAACTTCCATTATACAAAGGCAAAGGGGACAAAGGTGAATGTACAAATTATAGAGTTATAAGTTTGTTGAGAGTTCCTGGGAAATTATATAGGAGGGTATTGATTGAGAGGGTAAAGGCATATATAGAGCATCAGAGTGGGAAAGAGTAGTGTGGTTTCAGAAGTGTTAGAGGATGTATGGATCAGGTGCTTGCTTTGAAGAATGCATGTGAGAAATAATTAGAAAAACAAATGGATTTGTATGTAGCATTTATGGATCTGGAGAAGGCATATGATAGAGTTGATAGAGATGCTCTGTGGAAGGTATTAAGAGTATATGGTGTGGGAGGTAAGTTGCTAGAAGCAGTAAAATGTTTTTACGAAGGATGTAAGGAAGTAGGAAGAGAGGAAAGTGATTGGTTTCCGTGAATGTCGCTTTGCGGCATGTGTGTGTGATGTCTCTTTGGGTTTTTTAATTTGTTCATGGATGAGGTTGTTGGGGAGGTGAATGCAAGAGTTTTGGAGAGAGGGGCAAGTGTGCATTTAGTTGCGGATGACAGGGTTTGGAAAGTGAGTCAGTTGTTGTTCAGTGATGATACAGCCCTTGTGGCTGATTTGGGTGAGAAACTGCCGAAGTTGGTGACTTAGTTTGGTAAAGTGTGTGAAAGAAGAAAGCTGAGAGTAAATGTAAATAAGAGTATGGTCATTAGGTTCAGTAGAGTTGAGGGACAAGTCAATTGGGTGGTAAATCTGAATGGAGAAAAACTGGAGGAAACGAAGTGTTTTAGATATCTGGGAGTGGATTTAGGAGCGGATGTGACCATGAGGGCGAAAGTGAGTCACAGGGTTGGGGTGGGGGTGAAGGTTTTGGAAGCATTGAAGAATGTGTGGAAGGCGAAAACGTTATCTCGTAGAGCAAAACTGGGTATGTTTGAACGAATAGTGGTTCCACCAATGTTATATGGTTGTGAGCCATGGGCTATGAAAAGGGTTGTGCAGAGGAGGGTGGATGTGTTGGAAATGACATGTTTGAGGACAATATGTGGTGTAGGTGGTTTGATCGAAGTAACGAAGGGGTAAGAGAGATACGTGGCAATAGAAAAAAAAGTGTGGTTGAGAGAGCAGAAGAGGGTGTGTTGAAATGGTTTGGTCACATGGAGAGAATGAGTGAGCAAGAATTGACTAAGAGGATATATGTGTCAGAGGTAGAGTGAACGAGGAGAAGCATGAGACCAAATTGGAGGTGGAAGGATGGAGTGAAAAAGATTTTGAGCGATTGGACTAGAACATACATTAGAGTGAAAGGCGTGCAAGGAAAAGAGTGAATCGGAACGATGCTGTATACCAGGCTCGACGTGCTGTCTGTGGGTTGAACCAGAGCATGTGAAGCATCTGGGGTATACCATGCAAACTTTTTAGGGCCTGGATTTGGAAAGGGAGCTGTGGTTTCGGTGCATTACACATGACACTTAGAAAATGAGTCAGCGAATGTGGCCTATTTGTCTCCTGTTGCGACCTCGCTGGAGAAAAGGGGGTGGGGGTATGGGGGGGGGGGGTTGGATGCTGTTTCGTGTGTGGTGTTGGATGCTGTTTCGTGTGTGGTGTGGTAGCGACTACCATGGATGAATGCAGCAAGTATGAATATGTAAATGTGTATATATGTATATGTCTATGTATACGTTGAAATGTATATGTATGTATATATGTGTGTGTAGGCATTTATGTATATATGTATATATATATATATATATATATATATATATATATATATATATATATATATATATATATATATATATATATATATATATATATATATATATATGCTGGAAAGGATCACAATTTTGCTCGTGATCAAGATATTCCTATGAGTCCACGGGGAAAATGAAACACAAGTTCCCAAGTGCACTTTCGTGTAATAATCACATCATCAGGGGAGACACAAGAGAGAAATATAAATCAGTTAATATACATCAAAGAAAGGAAGCTACAACGCCATTTGGTGAAAATGTGATTGTCTAAAACATATCACGAGCGTTCATAAACTTATCATTTTACAAATTTTATCAACAATAAAGTTATCTAATTTGTATAGACCATCACTAATATTAAGATTATAATTCTTTGTGTATCTAATGATAGAAGATTCTATGATATTTCTCTTGGTAATAGAGTTAGAGTTAATAACTGAGATGGCATTACTCCAGTTGATACAATGATCATAGTTCTTAACGTGATTAAACAAGGAATTTGATACTTGTCCCGTTCTTATACTATATTCATGCTGCTTAAGTCTAACAGAAAGATCCTTACCAGTCTGACCAACATAAAATTTATCACAATTTCCACAAGGCTCTTTATAGATGCATCCAAGAAAATTTTCTGGTGAATTCCTGATTAAGATATTCTTTATAGTATTGTTGTTGCTAAAGGCAACATTTACATTAAAGGATTTAAGCAACATGGGAAGTAAAGCGAAATTATTATTAAAAGGGAGAACTAAAAGATTCTTGGTGTCAATGGGAGGTTTGGGCTCAACTCTATAAAATGATTTCTTTGCTAACTTAAAGGGATTTATCAATGAAAGATCTAGGGTACTTTAACTTAGATCCAATAGAATAAATCTTCTCAAACTCATCATCAATAAACTCTGGACTGCAAATGCGTAATGCCCTTAGGAACATAGATTGAAATGATGATAATTTAACTCTGTCATGTTGAGATGAGTTATAATGGATATATGAGCATACATTGGTGGGCTTTCTGTATATGCTAAACTTAAACTTGCTTCCTTGCCTATGAATCATGCAATCTAAAAATGGTAACACACCATTATTTTCATTTTCTTCAGTAGATTTGATGGAAGGTACGAAATTGTTAAGTAAGGGGAGAAATATCTGTAAATTTTCATTTGTTGTCCAAACACAAAGAACATCTGCATACCTGCACTTGGGAACTTATCGTGTTTCATTTTCCCCGTGGACTCATAGGAATATATATATATATATATATATATATATATATATATATATATATATATATATATATATATATATATATATATATATATATATATTTTGCTTTGTCGCTGTCTCCCGCGTTTGCGAGGTAGCGCAAGGAAACAGACGAAAGAAATGGCACAACCCACCCCCATACACAATGTACACACACACACGCAAATATACATACCAATACATCTCAATGTACACATATATATATACACACACAGACACATACATATATACCCATGCACACAATTCACACTGCCTGCCCCTATTCATTCCCATCGCCACCTCGCCACACATGGAATACCATCCCCATCCCCCCTCATGTGTGCGAGGTAGCACTAGGAAAAGACAACAAAGGCCCCATTCGTTCACACTCAGTCTCCAGCTGTCACGCAATAATGCCCGAAACCACAGCTCCCTTTCCACATCCAGGCCCCACACAACTTTCCATGGTTTACCCCAGACGCTTCACATGCCCTGATTCAATCCACTGACAGCACGTCAACCCCGGTATACCACATCCATCCAATTCACTCTATTCCTTGCCCGCCTTTCACCCTCCTGCATGTTCAGGCCCCGATCACTCAAAATCTTTTTCATTCCATCTTTCCACCTCCAATTTGGTCTCCCACTTCTCCTCGTTCCCTCCACCTTCGACACATATATCCGCTTGGTCAATTTTTCCTCACTCATTCTCTCCATGTGCCCAAACCATTTCAAAACACCCTCTTCTGCTCTCTCAACCACGCTCTTTTTATTTCCATACATCTCTCTTACCCTTACATTACTTACTCGATCAAACCACCTCACACCACACATTGTCCTCAAACATCTCATTTCCAGCACATCCACCCTCCTGCGCACAACTCTATCCATAGCCCACGCCTCGCAACCATACAACATTGTTGGAACCACTATTCCTTCAAACATACCCATTTTTGCTTTCTGAGATAATGTTCTCGACTTCCACACATTCTTCAAGGCTCGAAGGATTTTCGCCCCTCCCCCACCCTATGATTCACTTCCGCTTCCATGGTTCCATCCGCTGCCAGATCCACTCCCAGATATCTAAAACACTTTACTTCCTCCAGTTTTTCTCCATTCAAACTTACCTCCCAATTGACTTGACCCTCAACCCTACTGTACCTAATAACCTTGCTCTTATACACATTTACTCTTAACTTTCTTCTTTCACACACTTTACCAAACTCAGTCAACAGCTTCTGCAGTTTCTCACATGAATCAGCCACCAGCGCTGTATCATCAGCGTACAACAACTGACTCACTTCCTAAGCTCTCTCATCCACAACAGACTTCATACTTGCCCCTCTTTCCAAAACTCTTGCATTCACCTCCCTAACAACCCCATCCATAAACAAATTAAACAACCATGGAGACATCACACACCCCTGCCGCAAACCTACATTCACTGAGAACCAATCACTTTCCTCTCTTCCTACACCTACACATGCCTTACAGCCTGATGGATGTAAGGCATGTGTATCAGCTGGTGGCTGATTCGGGTGAGAAACTGCAGAAGCTGGTGACTGAGTTTGGTAAAATGTGTGAAAGAAGAAAGCTGAGAGTAAATGTGAATAAGAGCAAGGTTATTAGGTACAGCAGGGTTGAGGGACAAGTCAATTGGGAGGTAAGTTTGTATGGAGAAAAACTGGAGGAAGTGAAGTGTTTTAAATATCTGGGAGTATATTTGGCAGCGGATGGAACCATGGAAGCGGAAGTGAATAATAGGGCGGGAGAGGGGGCGAAAGTTCTGGGAGCGTTTAAAAATGAGTGGAAGTCGAGAACACTATCTTGGAAAGCAAAAATGGGAATGTTTGAAGGAATAGTGGTTCCAACAACGTTATATGGTTGCGAGGAGTGGGCTATAGATACAGTTGTGCGGAGGAGGGTGCATGTGCCAGAAATGAGATGTTTGAGGACAATATGTGGTGTGAGATGGTTTGATCGAGTAAGTAATGAAAGGGTAAGAGAGATGTGTGGTAATAAAAAGAGTGTGGTTGAGAGAGCAGAAGAGGGTGTTTTGAAATGGTTTGGGCACATGGAGAGAATGAGTGAGGAAAGATTGACAAAGAGGATATATATGTCAGAGGTGGAGGGAACGAGGAGAAGTGGGAGACCAAATTGGAGGTGGAAATATGGAATGAAAAAGATTTTGAGTGATCGGTGCCTGAAAATGCAGGAGGGTGAAAGGCGTGCAAGGAATAGAGTGAATTGGAATCATGTGGTATACTGGGGTCGACGTGCTATCAGTGGATTGAACTAGGGCATGTGAAGCATCTGGGGTAAACCATGGAAAGTTTTTTTGGGCCTGGATGTGGAAAAGGAGCTGTGGTTTCGGTGCATTATACATGACAGCTAGAGACTGAGTGTGAACGAATGTGGCCTTCATTGTCTTTTCCTAGCGCTACCTTGCGCACATGCAGGGGGAGGGGGTTGTTATTTCATGTGTGGCGGGGTGGCGACGGAATGAATAAGGGCAGACAGTATGAATTATGTACATGTGTATATATGTATATGTCTGTGTGTGTATATATATGTATACGTTGAGATGTATAGGTAGGTATATGTGCGAGTGTGGAAGTGTATGTATGTACATGTGTATGTGGGTGGGTTGGGCCATTCTTTAGTCTGTTTCCTTGTGCTACCTTGCTAACGCGGGAGACAGCGACAAAGTTTAATAATAATACATATGTGTATGTGTGTATGTGAGTGTGTTGAGCCATTCCTCGTCTGTTTCTCTGCGCTACCTCACTTACACGGGAGAGGATGATTAAGAATGTATGTGAAAAATACTTAGAAAACAGATGGATTTGTATGTAGCATTTATGGCTCTGGAGAAGGCATGTGATAGAGTTGATAGAGAGTTTTTGTGGAAGCTTTTATGAGTATATGGTATGGGTGGTAAGTCGCTAGAAGCAGTGAAACGTTTTTACCAAGGATGTAGGGCATGTGTTCGAGTACGAAGAAAGGAAAGTGATTGGTTGCTAGTGAATGTCCGTTTCCGGCAGAGGTGCTAATGAAAAAGGACTGGTGATTAGAGGCACCTCACTATGAGTCATACATACATTAAATAACCTTACCAACCAGTCAACAATACAGTCACCCCTTTTTTTAACAAATTCCACTGCAATACCATCCAAACCCGCTGCCTTGCCGGCTTTCATCTTCCGCAAAGCTTATACTACCTCTTCTCTGTTTACCAAATCATTTTCCCTACCCCTCTCACTTTCCACACCACCTCGACCAAAACACCCTATATCTGTCACTCTATCATCAAACATACTCAACAAACCTTCAAAATACTCACTCCATCTCCTTCTCACATCGCCACTACTTATCACCTCCCCATTAGCCCCTTTCACTGATGTTCCCATTTGTTACCTTGTCTTACGCACTTTATTTACCTCCTTCCAAAACATCTTTTTATTCTCCCTAAAATTTAATGATACTCTCTCAACTCTCATTTGCCCTCTTTTCCCCTTTATCCCTGGGGATTGGGGAGAAAGAATACTTCCCACGCATTCCTCACGTGGCGTAGAAGGCGACTACAGGGGATGGGAGCGGGGGGGCTAGAAACCCTCCCCTCCTTGTGTTTTAACTTTCTAAACGGGGAAACAGAAGGAGTCACGCGGGGAGTGCTCATCCTCCTTGAAGGCTCAGATTGGGTGTCTAAATGTGTGTGAATGTAACCAAGATGAGAAAAAAGGAGAGATAGGTAGTATGTTTGAGGAGAGGAACCTGGATGTTTTGGCTCTGAGTGAAATGAAACTCAACGGTAAAGGGGAAGAGTGGTTTGGGAATGTCTTGAGAGTAAAGTCAGGGGTTAGTGAGAGGACAAGAGTAAGGGAAGGAGTAGCACTACTCCTGAAAGAGGAGTGGTAGGAGTATGTGATAGAGTGTAAGAAAGTAAACTCTAGATTGATATGGGTAAAACTGAAAGTTGATGGAGAGAGATGGGTGATTATTGGTGCATATGCACCTGGGCATGAGAAGAATGATCATGAAAGGCAAGTGTTTTGGGAGCAACTGAGTAAGTGTGTTAATAGTTTTGATGCATGAGACCAGGTTATAGTGATGGGTGATTTGAATGCAAAGGTGAGTAATGTGGCAGTTGAGGGAATGATTGGTGTACATGAGGTGTTCACTGTTGTAAATGGAAATGGTGAAGAGCTTGTAGATTTATGTGCTAAAAAGGTGAGGTGATTGGGAATACCTGGTTTAAAAAGAGAGATATACATAAGTATACGTATGTTAGTAGGAGAGATGGCCAGAGAGCGTTATTGGATTACGTGTTAATTGATAGGCACATGAAAGAGAGACTTTTGGATGTTAATGTGCTGAGAGGTGTAACTGGAGGGATGTCTGATCATTATCTTGTGAAGGCGAAGGTGAAGATTTGTAGAGGTTTTCAGAAAAGAAGAGAGAATGTTGGGGTGAAGAGAGTGGTGAGAGTAAGAGAGCTTGGGAAGGAGACTTGTGTGAGGAAGTACCAGGAGAGACTGAGTACACAATGGAAAAAGGTGAGAATAAAGGATGTAAGGGGAATGGGGGAGGAATGAGATGTATTTAGGGAAGCATTGATGGTTTGAGCAAAAGATGCTTGTGGCATGAGAAGCGTGGGAGGTAGGCAGATTAGAAAGGGTAGTGAGTGGTGGGATGAAGAAGTAAGATTATTAGTGAAAGAAAAGAAAGAGGCATTTGGACGATGCTTCCAGGGAAATAATGCAAATGACTGGGAGATGTATAAAAGAAAGAGGCAGGAGGTCAAGGGAATGGTGCAAGAGACACACACACACGCACACACATACACACACACACACACACACACACACATACACACACACACACACATATATATATATATATATATATATATATATATATATATATATATATATATATATATATATATATTTATTTTTATTTATTATACTTTGTCGCTGTCTCCCGCGTTTGCGAGGTAGCGCAAGGAAACAGACGAAAGAAATGGCCCAACCCCCCCCATACACATGTATATACATACGTCCACACACGCAAATATACATACCTACACAGCTTTCCATGGTTTACCCCAGACGCTTCACATGCCTTGATTCAATCCACTGACAGCACGTCAACCCCGGTATACCACATCGATCCAATTCACTCTATTCCTTGCCCTCCTTTCACCCTCCTGCATGCTCAGGCCCCGATCACACAAAATCTTTTTCACTCCATCTTTCCACCTCCAATTTGGTCTCCCTCTTCTCCTTGTTCCCTCCACCTCCGACACATATATCCTCTTGGTCAATCTTTCCTCACTCATCCTCTCCATGTGCCCAAACCACTTCAAAACACCCTCTTCTGCTCTCTCAACCACGCTCTTTTTATTTCCACACATCTCTCTTACCCTTACGTTACTCACTCGATCAAACCACCTCACACCACACATTGTCCTCAAACATCTCATTTCCAGCACATCCATCCTCCTGCGCACAACTCTATCCATAGCCCACGCCTCGCAACCATACAACATTGTTGGAACCACTATTCCTTCAAACATACCCATTTTTGCTTTCCGAGATAATGTTCTCGACTTCCACACATTCTTCAAGGCTCGAAGGATTTTCGCCCCCTCCCCCACCCTATGATTCACTTCCGCTTCCATGGTTCCATCCGCTGCCAGATCCACTCCCAGATATCTAAAACACTTCACTTCCTCCAGTTTTTCTCCATTCAAACTCACCCCCCAATTGACTTGACCCTCAACCCTACTGTACCTAATAACCTTGCTCTTATTCACATTTACTCTTAACTTTCTTCTTCCACACACTTTTCCAAATTCAGTCACCAGCTTCTGCAGTTTCTCACATGAATCAGCCACCAGCGCTGTATCATCAGCGAACAACAACTGACTCACTTCCCAAGCTCTCTCATCCCCAACAGACTTCATACTTGCCCCTCTTTCCAAAACTCTTGCATTTACCTCCCTAACAACCCCATCCATAAACAAATTAAACAACCATGGAGACATCACACACCCCTGCCGCAAACCTACATTCACTGAGAACCAATCACTTTCCTCTCTTCCTACACGTACACATGCCTTACATCCTAGAGAGTTTTTGTGGAAGTTTTATGAGTATAGGGTAGGGGTGGAAGTCGCTAGAAGCGTGAAACTTTTTCCCAAGGATTAGGGCATGTTTTTTCGGTACGAAAAAGGAAAGGATTGGTTGCTAGTGAAGGGCCGTTTCCGCAGGGGTCAAATGAAAAAACGGGTGATTAGAGGCACCTCACTAATGACAACTACATTAAAAAACCTACCAACCAGTCAACAATACAGTAAACCCCTTTTTTTAACAAATTCCATTTGCAATCCCATCCAAACCCGCTGCCTTGCCGTTTTCATCTTCCGCAAAGCTTATACACCTCTTCTCTGTTTCCAAATCATTTCCCTACCCCTCTCACTTTCCACCCACCTCGACCAAAAAACACCCTATATCTGTCACTTACACAAAACAACTCAACAAACCTTCAAAAACTCACTCCATCTCCTTTTCACATCGCCCCCTACTTATCACCTCCCCCTTTAGCCCCCCTTTTATGTTTCCCTTTTTTACCTGTCTTACGCATTTATTTACCTCCTTTCCAAAAATCTTTTTATTTTCCCCCAAAAATTTTAAAGATACCTTCAAACCCCATTGCCCTCTTTTTCCCCCTTTACCCTGGGATTGGGAGAAAAAATACTTCCCACGCATTCCTCACTGCGTAGAAGGGGCTACAGGGGGTGGGAGCGGGGGGGGAGAAACCCCCCCTCCTTTTGTTTTAACTTTCTAAACGGGGGAAAAAGAAGGAGCACGCGGGGAGGCTCATCCTCCTTGAAGGCTCAGATTGGTGTCTAAATGTGTGGAAAAGTAACCCAAAATGAGAAAAAAGGAGAGATAGGGAGTATTTTGAGGAGAGGAACCTGATGTTTTGGCTCTGAGTGAAAAAGAAACTCAACGGTAAAGGGAAAATGGGTTTTGGGAAAGTCTTTTAGGTAAAGTCAGGGGGGGTTTGTAGAGGGCAAGAGTAAGGAAGGGTAGCACAAATCCTGAAAAAGGGTGGTAGGGGTATTGATAGGTGTAAAAAATAAATCTAGATTGTATGGTAAACGAAAATTGTGGAAGAGATGGGGGATTATTGGTGCAATGCACCTGGGGATGAAAAATGATCATGAAAGGCAAGTGTTTTTGGGAGCAACTGAGTAATGTGTTAATAGTTTTGATGCTAACCAGGTTATAGTGATGGGTGATTTGAATGCAAAGGGAGTAATGTGCATTGAGGGAATGAGGGGTACATAGGTTTCACTTTTTGTAAATGGAAATGGGAAAGCTTTTAGAATTTAGTCTAAAAAGGTGAGTATTGGGAATACCGGGTTTAAAAAAGGAGTTTTAAACAAAGATACGATGTTGTAGAGAGGGCCAGAGAGCGTTTTTGGATTACGTGTTAATTTGAAGGCACATGAAAGAAGATTTTTGGATTTTAAAATTTCTGAGGGGTGAAACTGGAGGGGTCTGATCATTACTTGTAAAGGGCAAAGGGGAAAGATTTGTAGATTTTTTTCAGAAAAGAAGAGAGAATGTTGGGTGAAGAGAGTGGTGAGAGAAAGAGAGTTTGGGAAGGAGACTTTTGTGGGGAAAAGTCCCAAAAGGAGACTGAGTACACAAGGAAAAAGGGAAAAAAAGGATGAAAGGGAATGGGGGAGGAATGAATTATTTGGGGGAACATTGGGGGTTTGACAAAAGTTTCTTGTGGCATGAGAAGCTGGGAGGTGGGCAGATTAGAAAGGGTAGTGAGTGGGGGAGAAGAAGTAAGATTATTGTGAAAAAAAAGAAAGAGGCATTTGGACGTGCCCCGGGAAAAAAATGCAAATGACGGAGAGTAAAAAAAAAAGGGCAGGAGGTAAGGAAGGTGCAAGAGAACACACCACACCACACACAACACACACACACACCCACCCACACACAACCCCCACAACACACAAAAAATATATATTATATAAATATATTATATATATATATATATATATAATATTTATTTATTTTATTTATTATATTTGTCGCTGTTTCCCGCGTTTCGAGGACGCGGAAAAACAACGAAAAAAATTGGCCCAACCCCCCCAAAACATGTATATAAAAACTCCACACACGCAAATATACTCCTACACAGTTTTCCATGGTTACCCCGATTTTACACCCTTGTTCAATCCATGACAGCACGTCAACCCCCGGGGAATACCACATCGACCCAATTCACTCTATTTCCTTGCCCCCTTTCCCCCCCCTGCTGTAGGCCCGATCAAAACAAAATCTTTTTCACTCCATCTTTCCACCTCCAATTGGTCCCCCCTCTTTCCTTGTTCCCTCCACCCCCCGAACATAAATCCTCTTGGTCAATTTTTCCCTCACTCATTCCCAGTGCCCAAACCACTTCAAAAACCCCTCTTCTGCCTCTCAACCACGCTCTTTTATTTCCCACATCTCTCTTACCCTTACTTACTCACCGATCAAACCACCTCACACCACACATTTCCTAAAAACACTTTTTTCCCAGCACATCCTCCCCTCCACAACTCTATCCGCCCACCCCTCGCAACCAAAAACAACATTGTTGGAACCATACCCCCTTAAAAACAACCCATTTTGTTTTCCGGAAATGTTCTCGACTTCCACACATTTAAGGCCAAGGTTTTTCGCCCCTCCCCCCCCTAGTTTCACTTCCGTTTCCATGGTTTCCATCCGCTGCCAATCCATTTTCCCCAATACTAAAACACTTCATTTCCCTCCTTTTTCTCCATTAAAACTCACCCCCCCTTGATTGCCCCTCAACCCTCTGTACCTAATAATTTTGCTCTTTTTCACATTTATCTTAACTTTCTTCTTCCCACACTTTTCCAAATTCATCCCCCCCCACTTCTGCAGTTTTCACATAAAATCACCACCAGGCTGACATCAGCGAACAACAACTGATCACTTCCCAAGCTCTCTCACCCCCCAAAATTTCATATTTCCCCTCTTTCCAAAACTTTCATTTCCTCCTAACAACCCCACCTAAACAAATAAACAACCATGGGACATCACACCCCCCTGCCAAACCTACTTTCCCACTGAGAACCAAATCATTTTCCCTTTTCTACACGTAACATGCCTTACTCCTCGAAAAAAACTTTTCACGTTTCTAACAATTTCCCCCCACACCAATATTCTTAAACCTTCCACAGAGCATCTCTATCAACTCTATCAAGCCTTCTCCAATCCATAAAAGCTACAACAAAACCATTTGCTTTTTTTAAGTATTTCTCACAAACATTCTTTAAAAACAAAAACCTGTCCACACTTCCCCCTACCACTTCTGAAACCCACTGCTCTTCCCCCAAACTGATGCTCTGTACATGCCCCTTTACCCTCTCAATCAATACCCTCCCAATAATTTACCAGGATACCAAAAAACTTATACCCTGTAATTTGAGCACTCACTCTTATCCCCTTTGCCCCTTTGTACAATGGCATATGCACGCATTCCGCCCAAACCTCAGGCACCTCACCATGGTCATACATACATTTAAATTTAAACCCTTTCCAAACCCGTCAAATACAGCACCCCCTTTTTAATAATTCCACTAATACCACCAACCTGCTGCCTTCCCGGCTTTCATCTCCGCAAAAAACTTTCACTACCTCTTCTCGTTTACCAAAAAATTTTTTCCCAACCCTTCCCCTTTGCACACCCCCTCGACCCAAAAAACCCCATTCTGCCACCCTATCAAACAAACACTTTAACAAACCTTTAAAATACTCCTCCATCCCTTCTCACATCACCACTACTTTTTTCACCTCCCCACTTGCGCCTTCACCGAAGTTTCCCATTGCTCCCTTTTCTTAGCACTTTATTTTCCCCCTTCCGAACATCTTTTTTTTCTCCCTAAAAATTTAATATACCCTCTCACCCCCAACTCTCATTTGCCCTTTTTTCACCTCTTGCACCTTTTTTTTTGACCTCCTGTCTCTCTCTTTTTACATCTCCCACTAATTGCATTTTTTTTTCCCTGCAAAAATCGCCCAAAAGCCTCTCTCTTCTCCCTTTCACTAATACTCTTACTTCTTCATCCCCCACTCAATACCCTTTTTTAATCAAAACCCCCTCCCACTCTTCTCAAGCCACAAGCATCTTTTGGGCAAATCCATCACTGATTCCCCAATACCCCATTCCTCCCCCACTCCCCTACTTTTTCCCTTGTTCTCCCCCCTTTTTCATTCTGTCTCAGTCTCTCCCGGTAAAGTCCTCAAAACCGGTCTCCTTCTCAAGCTCACTACTTCACCCCCCTCTTCACCCCAACCTTCACCTTTTTTCTGAAACCCATACAAATCTTCACCTTAGCCTCCCCAAGATAAAATTTGACATCCCTCCATTTTCACCTCTCAGCACATTAACATCCAAAAGTCCTCTTTCGCACGCCCGTCAATAAAACGTAATCCAATAATGCTCTGGCCCTCCTCCTACTTAATAAGTTACTTAAAAATTTTATCCCGCTTTTTAAAAACCCGGTATTCCCAAACATCAGTCCCTTTTCAGCACATAAATCTACACAACTTCCATGGTTTACCCCAGACGCTTCACATGCCCTGATTCAATCCACTGACAGCACGTCAACCCCGGTATACCACATCCATCCAATTCACTCTATTCCTTGCCCGCCTTTCACCCTCCTGCATGTTCAGGCCCCGATCACTCAAAATCTTTTTCATTCCATCTTTCCACCTCCAATTTGGTCTCCCACTTCTCCTCGTTCCCTCCACCTTCGACACATATATCCGCTTGGTCAATCTTTCCTCACTCATTCTCTCCATGTGCCCAAACCATTTCAAAACACCCTCTTCTGCTCTCTCAACCACGCTCTTTTTATTTCCACACATCTCTCTTACCCTTACATTACTTACTCGATCAAACCACCTCACACCACACATTGTCCTCAAACATCTCATTTCCAGCACATCCACCCTCCTGCGCACAACTCTATCCATAGCCCACGCCTCGCAACCATACAACATTGTTGGAACCACTATTCCTTCAAACATACCCATTTTTGCTTTCTGAGATAATGTTCTCGACTTCCACACATTCTTCAAGGCTCGAAGGATTTTCGCCCCTCCCCCACCCTATGATTCACTTCCGCTTCCATGGTTCCATCCGCTGCCAGATCCACTCCCAGATATCTAAAACACTTTACTTCCTCCAGTTTTTCTCCATTCAAACTTACCTCCCAATTGACTTGACCCTCAACCCTACTGTACCTAATAACCTTGCTCTTATACACATTTACTCTTAACTTTCTTCTTTCACACACTTTACCAAACTCAGTCAACAGCTTCTGCAGTTTCTCACATGAATCAGCCACCAGCGCTGTATCATCAGCGTACAACAACTGACTCACTTCCTAAGCTCTCTCATCCACAACAGACTTCATACTTGCCCCTCTTTCCAAAACTCTTGCATTCACCTCCCTAACAACCCCATCCATAAACAAATTAAACAACCATGGAGACATCACACACCCCTGCCGCAAACCTACATTCACTGAGAACCAATCACTTTCCTCTCTTCCTACACGTACACATGCCTTACAGCCTGATGGATGTAAGGCATGTGTATCAGCTGGTGGCTGATTCGGGTGAGAAACTGCAGAAGCTGGTGACTGAGTTTGGTAAAATGTGTGAAAGAAGAAAGCTGAGAGTAAATGTGAATAAGAGCAAGGTTATTAGGTACAGCAGGGTTGAGGGACAAGTCAATTGGGAGGTAAGTTTGTATGGAGAAAAACTGGAGGAAGTGAAGTGTTTTAAATATCTGGGAGTATATTTGGCAGCGGATGGAACCATGGAAGCGGAAGTGAATAATAGGGCGGGAGAGGGGGCGAAAGTTCTGGGAGCGTTTAAAAATGAGTGGAAGTCGAGAACACTATCTTGGAAAGCAAAAATGGGAATGTTTGAAGGAATAGTGGTTCCAACAACGTTATATGGTTGCGAGGAGTGGGCTATAGATACAGTTGTGCGGAGGAGGGTGCATGTGCCAGAAATGAGATGTTTGAGGACAATATGGGGTGTGAGATGGTTTGATCGAGTAAGTAATGAAAGGGTAAGAGAGATGTGTGGTAATAAAAAGAGTGTGGTTGAGAGAGCAGAAGAGGGTGTTTTGAAATGGTTTGGGCACATGGAGAGAATGAGTGAGGAAAGATTGACAAAGAGGATATATATGTCAGAGGTGGAGGGAACGAGGAGAAGTGGGAGACCAAATTGGAGGTGGAAATATGGAATGAAAAAGATTTTGAGTGATCGGTGCCTGAAAATGCAGGAGGGTGAAAGGCGTGCAAGGAATAGAGTGAATTGGAATCATGTGGTATACTGGGGTCGACGTGCTATCAGTGGATTGAACCAGGGCATGTGAAGCATCTGGGGTAAACCATGGAAAGTTTTTTTGGGCCTGGATGTGGAAAAGGAGCTGTGGTTTCGGTGCATTATACATGACAGCTAGAGACTGAGTGTGAACGAATGAGGCCTTCATTGTCTTTTCCTAGCGCTACCTTGCGCACATGCAGGGGGAGGGGGTTGTTATTTCATGTGTGGCGGGGTGGCGACGGAATGAATAAGGGCAGACAGTATGAATTATGTACATGTGTATATATGTATATGTCTGTGTGTGTATATATATGTATACGTTGAGATGTATAGGTAGGTATATGTGCGTGTGTGGAAGTGTATGTATATACATGTGTATGTGGGTGGGTTGGGCCATTCTTTAGTCTGTTTCCTTGTGCTACCTTGCTAACGCGGGAGACAGCGACAAAGTTTAATAATAATACATATGTGTATGTGTGTATGTGAGTGTGTTGAGCCATTCCTCGTCTGTTTCTCTGCGCTACCTCACTTACACGGGAGAGGATGATTAAGAATGTATGTGAAAAATACTTAGAAAACAGATGGATTTGTATGTAGCATTTATGGCTCTGGAGAAGGCATGTGATAGAGTTGATAGAGAGTTTTTGTGGAAGCTTTTATGAGTATATGGTATGGGTGGTAAGTCGCTAGAAGCAGTGAAACGTTTTTACCAAGGATGTAGGGCATGTGTACGAGTACGAAGAAAGGAAAGTGATTGGTTGCTAGTGAATGTCCGTTTCCGGCAGAGGTGCTAATGAAAAAGGACTGGTGATTAGAGGCACCTCACTATGAGTCATACATACATTAAATAACCTTACCAACCAGTCAACAATACAGTCACCCCTTTTTTTTAACAAATTCCACTGCAATACCATCCAAACCCGCTGCCTTGCCGGCTTTCATCTTCCGCAAAGCTTATACTACCTCTTCTCTGTTTACCAAATCATTCTCCCTACCCCTCTCACTTTCCACACCACCTCGACCAAAACACCCTATATCTGTCACTCTATCATCAAACATACTCAACAAACCTTCAAAATACTCACTCCATCTCCTTCTCACATCGCCACTACTTATCACCTCCCCATTAGCCCCTTTCACTGATGTTCCCATTTGTTACCTTGTCTTACGCACTTTATTTACCTCCTTCCAAAACATCTTTTTATTCTCCCTAAAATTTAATGATACTCTCTCAACTCTCATTTGCCCTCTTTTCCCCTTTATCCCTGGGGATTGGGGAGAAAGAATACTTCCCACGCATTCCTCACGTGGCGTAGAAGGCGACTACAGGGGATGGGAGCGGGGGGGCTAGAAACCCTCCCCTCCTTGTGTTTTAACTTTCTAAACGGGGAAACAGAAGGAGTCACGCGGGGAGTGCTCATCCTCCTTGAAGGCTCAGATTGGGTGTCTAAATGTGTGTGAATGTAACCAAGATGAGAAAAAAGGAGAGATAGGTAGTATGTTTGAGGAGAGGAACCTGGATGTTTTGGCTCTGAGTGAAATGAAACTCAACGGTAAAGGGGAAGAGTGGTTTGGGAATGTCTTGAGAGTAAAGTCAGGGGTTAGTGAGAGGACAAGAGTAAGGGAAGGAGTAGCACTACTCCTGAAAGAGGAGTGGTAGGAGTATGTGATAGAGTGTAAGAAAGTAAACTCTAGATTGATATGGGTAAAACTGAAAGTTGATGGAAAGAGATGGGTGATTATTGGTGCATATGCACCTGGGCATGAGAAGAATGATCATGAAAGGCAAGTGTTTTGGGAGCAACTGAGTAAGTGTGTTAATAGTTTTGATGCATGAGACCAGGTTATAGTGATGGGTGATTTGAATGCAAAGGTGAGTAATGTGGCAGTTGAGGGAATGATTGGTGTACATGAGGTGTTCACTGTTGTAAATGGAAATGGTGAAGAGCTTGTAGATTTATGTGCTAAAAAGGTGAGGTGATTGGGAATACCTGGTTTAAAAAGAGAGATATACATAAGTATACGTATGTTAGTAGGAGAGATGGCCAGAGAGCGTTATTGGATTACGTGTTAATTGATAGGCACATGAAAGAGAGACTTTTGGATGTTAATGTGCTGAGAGGTGTAACTGGAGGGATGTCTGATCATTATCTTGTGAAGGCGAAGGTGAAGATTTGTAGAGGTTTTCAGAAAAGAAGAGAGAATGTTGGGGTGAAGAGAGTGGTGAGAGTAAGAGAGCTTGGGAAGGAGACTTGTGTGAGGAAGTACCAGGAGAGACTGAGTACACAATGGAAAAAGGTGAGAATAAAGGATGTAAGGGGAATGGGGGAGGAATGAGATGTATTTAGGGAAGCATTGATGGTTTGAGCAAAAGATGCTTGTGGCATGAGAAGCGTGGGAGGTAGGCAGATTAGAAAGGGTAGTGAGTGGTGGGATGAAGAAGTAAGATTATTAGTGAAAGAAAAGAGAGAGGCATTTGGACGATGCTTCCAGGGAAATAATGCAAATGACTGGGAGATGTATAAAAGAAAGAGGCAGGAGGTCAAGGGAATGGTGCAAGAGACACACACACACGCACACACATACACACACACACACACACACACACACACACACACACACACATACACACACACACACATATATATATATATATATATATATATATATATATATATATATATATATATATATTTATTTTTATTTATTATACTTTGTCGCTGTCTCCCGCGTTTGCGAGGTAGCGCAAGGAAACAGACGAAAGAAATGGCCCAACCCCCCCCATACACATGTATATACATACGTCCACACACGCAAATATACATACCTACACAGCTTTCCATGGTTTACCCCAGACGCTTCACATGCCTTGGTTCAATCCACTGACAGCACGTCAACCCCGGTATACCACATCGATCCAATTCACTCTATTCCTTGCCCTCCTTTCACCCTCCTGCATGATCAGGCCCCGATCACACAAAATCTTTTTCACTCCATCTTTCCACCTCCAATTTGGTCTCCCTCTTCTCCTTGTTCCCTCCACCTCCGACACATATATCCTCTTGGTCAATCTTTCCTCACTCATCCTCTTCATGTGCCCAAACCACTTCAAAACACCCTCTTCTGCTCTCTCAACCACGCTCTTTTTATTTCCACACATCTCTCTTACCCTTACGTTACTCACTCGATCAAACCACCTCACACCACACATTGTCCTCAAACATCTCATTTCCAGCACATCCATCCTCCTGCGCACAACTCTATCCATAGCCCACGCCTCGCAACCATACAACATTGTTGGAACCACTATTCCTTCAAACATACCCATTTTTGCTTTCCGAGATAATGTTCTCGACTTCCACACATTCTTCAAGGCCCCCAGGATTTTCGCCCCCTCCCCCACCCTATGATTCCACTTCCGCTTCCATGGTTCCATCCGCTGCCAGATCCACTCCCAGATATCTAAAACACTTCACTTCCTCCAGTTTTTCTCCATTCAAACTCACCCCCCAATTGACTTGACCCTCAACCCTACTGTACCTAATAACCTTGCTCTTATTCACATTTACTCTTAACTTTCTTCTTCCACACACTTTTCCAAATTCAGTCACCAGCTTCTGCAGTTTCTCACATGAATCAGCCACCAGCGCTGTATCATCAGCGAACAACAACTGACTCACTTCCCAAGCTCTCTCATCCCCAACAGACTTCATACTTGCCCCTCTTTCCAGGACTCTTGCATTTACCTCCCTAACAACCCCATCCATAAACAAATTAAACAACCATGGAGACATCACACACCCCTGCCGCAAACCTACATTCACTGAGAACCAATCACTTTCCTCTCTTCCTACACGTACACATGCCTTACATCCTCGATAAAAACTTTTCACTGCTTCTAACAACTTTCCTCCCACACCATATATTCTTAATACCTTCCACAGAGCATCTCTATCAACTCTATCATATGCCTTCTCCAGATCCATAAATGCTACATACAAATCCATTTGCTTTTCTAAGTATTTCTCACATACATTCTTCAAAGCAAACACCTGATCCACACATCCTCTACCACTTCTGAAACCACACTGCTCTTCCCCAATCTGATGCTCTGTACATGCCTTCACCCTCTCAATCAATACCCTCCCATATAATTTACCAGGAATACTCAACAAACTTATACCTCTGTAATTTGAGCACTCACTCTTATCCCCTTTGCCTTTGTACAATGGCACTATGCACGCATTCCGCCAATCCTCAGGCACCTCACCATGAGTCATACATACATTAAATAACCTTACCAACCAGTCAATAATACAGTCACCCCCTTTTTTAATAAATTCCACTGCAATACCATCCAATCCTGCTGCCTTGCCGGCTTTCATCTTCCGCAAAGCTTTCACTACCTCTTCTCTGTTTACCAAATCATTTTCCCTAACCCTCTCACTTTGCACACCACCTCGACCAAAACACCCTATATCTGCCACTCTATCATCAAACACATTCAACAAACCTTCAAAATACTCACTCCATCTCCTTCTCACATCACCACTACTTGTTATCACCTCCCCACTTGCGCCCTTCACCGAAGTTCCCATTTGCTCCCTTTTCTTACGCACTTTATTTACCTCCTTCCAGAACATCTTTTTATTCTCCCTAAAATTTAATGATACTCTCTCACCCCAACTCTCATTTGCCCTTTTTTCACCTCTTGCACCTTTCTCTTGACCTCCTGTCTCTCTCTTTTATACATCTCCCACTCAATTGCATTTTTTCCCTGCAAAAATCGTCCAAATGCCTCTCTCTTCTCTTTCACTAATACTCTTACTTCTTCATCCCACCACTCACTACCCTTTCTAATCAACCCACCTCCCACTCTTCTCATGCCACAAGCATCTTTTGTGCAATCCATCACTGATTCCCTAAATACATCCCATTCCTCCCCCACTCCCCTTACTTCCATTGTTCTCACCTTTTTCCATTCTGTACTCAGTCTCTCCTGGTACTTCCTCACACAGGTCTCCTTCTCAAGCTCACTTACTCTCACCACCCTCTTCACCCCAACATTCACTCTTCTTTTCTGAAAACCCATACAAATCTTCACCTTAGCCTCCACAAGATAATGATCAGACATCCCTCCAGTTGCACCTCTCAGCACATTAACATCCAAAAGTCTCTCTTTCGCACGCCTGTCAATTAACACGTAATCCAATAATGCTCTCTGGCCATCTCTCCTACTTACATAAGTATACTTATGTATATCTCGCTTTTTAAACCAGGTATTCCCAATCATCAGTCCTTTTTCAGCACATAAATCTACAAGCTCTTCACCATTTCCATTTACAACACTGAACACCCCATGTATACCAATTATTCCCTCAACTGCCACATTACTCACCTTTGCATTCAAATCACCCATCACTATGACCCGGTCTCGTGCATCAAAACCACTAACACACTCATTCAGCTGCTCCCAAAACACTTGCCTCTCTTGATCTTTCTTCTCATGCCCAGGTGCATATGCACCAATAATCACCCACCTCTCTCCATCAACTTTCAGTTATATATCTTTCTTTCTTTCAAACTATTCACTATTTCCTGCATTAGCAAGGTAGCGTTAAGAACAGAGGACTGGGCCTCTGAGGGAATATCCTCACCTGGCCCCCTTCTCTGTTCCTTCTTTTGGAAAAAAAAAACAAAAAAAAAAACAAGAGGGGTAGGATTTCTAGCCCCCCGCTCCCTCCCCTTTTAGTCACCTTCTACGACACACAAGGAATACGTGGGAAGTATTCTTTCTCCCCTACATATATATATATATATATATATATATATATATATATATATATATATATATATATATATATATATATATATATATATATATATATATACATATACTTATTTATTCATTTATTTATTGTACTTTGTTGCTGTCTCACTCGTTAGCAAGGAAACAGATGAAAGAATGGACCAACCCACCCTCATACACATGTATACACATATACGCCCACACACGCACAAATACATACCTATATATTTCAACGTATACATACATATACATACACAGACATATACATATATACACATGCATATATTCATATATGCTGCCTTCATCCATTCCCGCCACCACCCCGCCACCCATGAAATGACACCCCCTTTCCCCCATGTGCGCGCGAGGTAGCGTTAGGAAAAAAAAAAGGCCACATTCGTCCACACTCAAACTCTAGCTGTCATGTGTAATGCACCGAAACCACAGCACCCTTTTCACATTCAAGCCCCACAGAATTTTCCATGGTTTACCCCATACGCTTCTCATGCCCAAGTTCAGTTCGTTGACAGCACTTTGACCCCAGTATACCAAATTCTTCCAATTCACTTTATTCATTGCACACCTTTCACCCTCCTGTATGTTCAGGCCCCGATCGCTCAAAACCTTTTTCAATCCATCCTTCCAACTCCAATTTGGTCTCCCACTTCTCCTCGTTCCCTGCACCTCTGACACATATATCCTCTTCATCAATCTTCCCCCACTCATTCTCCATGTGACCAAACCATTTTCAATACACCCTCTTCTGCTCTCTCAACCACACTCTTCTTATTACCTCACATCTCTCTTACCCTTTCATTACTTACTTGATCAAATCACCTCACACCACATATTGTCCTCAAACATCCCATTACCAACACGTCCACCCTCCTCTGCACAAACCTATCTATCATCTATGCCTCACAACCATATAACATTGTTGAAACCACTATTCCTTCAAACATACCCATTTTTGCTTTCCGAAATAACGTTTTTGCCTTCCACATATTCTTCAACACTCCCAGAACCTTCACCCTCTCCCAAACCCTGTGACTCAGTTCCGCTTCCATGGTCCCATCCACTGCCAAATCCACTCCCAGATATCTAAAATACTTCACTTCCTTCAGTTTTTCTCCATTTAAACTTATCTCCCAATTTACTTGTCCCTCAACCCTACTGAACCTAATAATCTTGCCCTTATTCACATTTACTCTCAGCTTTCTCTTTCACACACTTTACCAAACTCAGTCACCAGCTTCTGCAGTATCTCACCCGAATCAGCCACCAGCGCTGCATCATAAGCGAACAACAACTGACTCACTTCCCAAGTCCTCTCATCCCCAACAGAATACATACTTGCCCCTCTCTCCAAAACTCTTGCATTCACCTTCCTAACAACCCCATCCATAAACAAACCATGGAGACATCACGCATCCCTGCCGCAAACCGACATTCACTGGGAACCAATCTCTCTCCTCTGTTCCTACTCGTACACATGCCTTACATCCTTGACAAAAGATTTTCACTGCTTCTAGCAACTTACTTCCCATGCCATGTACTTTTAATACCTTCCACAGAGCTTCTCTATCAACTCTATCATATTCCTTCTCCAGATCCATAAATGCTACATATAAATCCATCTGCTTTTCTAACTTTTTCTCATATTCTTCAAAGCAAACACCTGATTCACACATCCCCTACCACTTCTGAAACCACACTTCTCCCCAATCTGATACTCTGTACATTGCTTGATTCTCTCAATTAATACCCTCCCATATAATTTCCTAGGAATACTCAACAGACTTATACTTCTGTAATTTGAACACTCACCTTTATCCCCTTTGTCTTTGTACAATGGTACTATACATGCATTCCTCCAATCCTCAGGCACCTCACCATGAACCATATTGAATATCCTCACAAACCAGTCAACAACACAGTCACCCCCTTTTTTATAAATTCCAAAGCAATACCATCCAAACCCACTGCCTTGCCAGCTTTCATCTTCCACAAAGCTTTCATTACCTCTTCTCTGTTTACCAAATCATTCTCCCTGACTCTCTCACTTCGCACACCACCTTAACCAAAACACCCTATATCTGCCACTCTATCACCAAACACATTCAACAAACCTTCAAAATACTCACTCCATTTCCCTCTCGCTTCACCACTACTTGTTATTACCTCCCCATTTGCCCCCTTCACTGATGATCCCATTTGTTCTCTTGTCTTATGCACTTTATTTACCTCATTCCAAAACATCTTGCACCTTTCTCTTGCCCTCTTGCCTTTTTCTTTTATAAATTTCCCATTCGCACTATTTCCCTGTAAAAATCGTCCAGATGCCTCTCTCTTCCCTTTCACTAACAATCTTACTTCTTCATCCCACCACTCACTACCCTTTCTAATCTGCCCACCTCCCACCTTTCTCATGCCACAGGCATCTTTTGTACAAGCCTCCACTGCTTCCCTAAATACATCCCATTCCTCTCCCACTCCCCATACGTCACATATACATACATATACATTTCAACTTGTACATATACATACATACAGACATATAGATATATACACATGTACATATTCATCCCTTCCCGTTGCCGCTCCATCACTCATGAAACAACATCCTACCCCACTCTAGCGTGTTACCTCCAGGAAAAGACAATAAAGAAAAAAGTCCACATTCATTAGCACTTAGTCTCTATTTGTCATGTGTAATGCACCGAAACCACAGCTCCCTTTCCACATCCAGGCCCATAGACCTTTCCATGGTTTACCACAGATGCTTCACATGCCCTGGCTGGATCCATTGACAACAAGTAGACCCCGGTTTATCACATCGTTCCAATTTATTCTATTCCTTGCACGACTTTCAGCCTCCTGTGTGTTCAGGCCCCAATCTCTCAAAATCTTTGTCACTCTTTTGTTCCACCGCCAATTTGGTCTCCCACTTCTCCTTCTTCCCTACATCTCTGACACATATATCCTCTTTGTCAATCTTTCCTCACTCATTCTCTCCATGTGACCAAACCATTTCAAAACACCCTCTTCTGCTCTTTCAACCACATTCTTTTTATTACCACACATTTCTCTTACCCTTTCATTATTAACTCGATCAAACCACCTCACACCACACATTACCCTCAAACATTTCATTTCCAACACACCCACACTCCTCTGCACAACCCTATTTATAGCCCATGCTTAGCAACCATATAACAATGTTGGAATCTATTCCTTCAAACATGCCCATTTTTGCTCTCTGAGATAACGTTCTCACCTTCCGCTTCTATGGTTCCATTCGCTGTTAAGTCAACCCCCAGGTATTTAAAACACTTCACTTCTCCAGTTTTTCCCATTCGAACTAACCTCCCAATTAACGTGTCCCTCAACCCTACTGAACCTAATAACCTTGGCTTTTATTCACATTTACTCTCAGCCTTCTTCTTTGACACACTTTACCCAACCCAGTCACCAACTTCTGCAGCTTCTCACCTGAATCAGCCATCAGCTCTGTATCATCTTCTCTACAACAGACTGCATACTTGCCACTCTCTCTAAAACTCTTGCATTGTCCTCCATAACCACCCTGTCCATGAATAAATTAAACAACCATGGAGGCATCACGCATCCCTGCCAAAACCGACGTTCACTAGGGACCTATCACTTTCCTTTCTTCCTATTAGTACACATACCTTACATCCTTGGTAAAAACTTTTCAGTGCTTCCAGTAACTTACCACCCACAAAAAATACTCAAAACCCTTCAACAAAGCATCTCTCTCAACCCTATCATATGCCCTCTCTAGATCCATAAACCCTACGTACAAATCCATCTGTTTTTCTAAGTATTTTTCACATACATTCTTAATCGCCATCTCCCATGTTAGCGAGGAAGCGCAAGGAAACAGACAAGGAATGGCCCAACCCACCCATATTCACATATATACTCATAAACGCCCACACACTCACATATACATTTCAATGTATAATGCATATACATACACAGACATATACATATATACCCATGTACAAATTTATTCTTGCTACCTTCATCCCTGCCACACATGAAACATCAACCCCCCCTCTCCCTCCTGCTACGTAGTCACAGGAAAAGACAAAAAAAAAAAAAAAATATTCGTTCACACTGTCTCTAGTTGTTATGTGTAATGCACTGAAACCACAGCTCCCTTTCCACATCCAAGACAAACACCTTTCATTGGTTTACCCCAGATGCTTCACATACCCTGGTTCAATCCATTAACAGCACATCCACCCCGGTATACCACATTATTCGAATTCACTCTATTCCTAGCACACCTTTCAACCTTCTTGTATGTTCAGGTCTCCCACTTCTTGTTCCCTCCACCTCTGACACATATATCCTCTTTGTCAATCTTTCCTCACTCATTCTCCATGTGACCAAACCATTTCAACACACCCTCTTCTGCTCTCTTATCTACACTCTTTTTATTACCATATATCTGTCTTACCTTTTCATTACTTACTCGATCAAGCCACCTCACACCACATTTTGTCCTCAAACATTCCTTTTTCAACATATCCAACCTCCTCCGCACATCCCTATGTACAGCCCACACCTCACAACCATATAACATTGTTGGAATCACTATTCCTTAAAACATACCTATTTTTGCTCTCTGAGATAATGTTCTTGCCATCCACATATATATACATACAGGTACACCACTGATTTTCTGGCAAGTTATGGTTCGGCCCCTCCTTTTGTCAGGACAAAATTAAGTGAGGAACTTGAAATTACCACAGCCACCAGACTAGTTTACTGGGTGGCCACAGATGGCATTGTGTGTAGGGTGCGCTTATTTTCATTCTTTACGCTGCACTTGGTGGTGATACTGCAATTCTCAGCTTATTTTGCTTAAATCTAACCCTAGCTATGGCTTCTAAGACATATGAGAGTGTCAGCCGTGGTGTCAAACATAAACACCAGTCCATATCAATCCAAGATAAAGTAGAACTGTTGAATAAAATGGACCGTGGTGTTTCGCTGCGTAAACTTTGTGACATGTACATTATTGGTTCATCAACTAATTATGATATAAAGAAGCAAAGGAAGAAAATGTTGAAATTCTATGTAAACAGTGATTCCAAGAAGCAAATGATGATTAGAAAAACTATGAAAGATGGTAAGAGTATTGAGCACGATTGAGTGATTACGCAATGGTTTTGACAGCGGAGTGGACTTGTCAGGTAGCATGATAATGGACCAGGATAAGTTGTTCCATAAAGAACTTAAATTACATGAGCGTGACTATAGTGAAGGATGGATTCAAAGATTCAAGAAGCATCATGGAATTTCCATGAATAAAGCGGTCTGCCAACTACGAAGGAGCTGCTGAGTATGTGGATGAATTTGTGAAACTCATAGCTGACAAGCTCCTTAGTCCTGAGCAGGTGTATAATGTATTTCATTTATTCATTTAATTTGTATCTAGTATTTGTTTAATTAAATTTCTAGCAGTCCATGGTATACTTTAGATACACGAGAGATGTATAATTAGTGGATTGGAGGTGTTGATGAATTATTATGTGACCATGGTTGGTCCGGCAAAATGGTTAATTCAGCAAGGATACGCAGTGCCGGAAAATCGGTGGTGTACCTGTATATGCATTTATTATAATTTATTCATTTATATTTATCATACTTTGTTGCTGTCTCCTGCGTTAGCAAGGTAACACAAGGAAACACGAAAGAATGGCCAAACCCACCCACATACACATGTATATACCTAAATGTTCACACACGCAAATATACATACCTATATATTTCAACGTATACATATATATACATACACAAACATATACATATATACATAATTCATACTTGCTGTCCTTATTCATTCCCGTCGCCACCCCGTCACACTAATGACAATCCCCTTCCCCGCATGTGTGCGAGGTAGCGTTAGGAAAAGACAACAAGGGCCACATTCGCTCACACTCAGTCTCTAGCTGCCATGTATAATGTACCGAAACCACAGCTCCCTCTCCACATCCAGGCCCCACAAAACTTTCCATGGTTTACCCCAGACACTTCACATGCCCTGGTTCAATCCATTGACAGCATGTCGACCCTCGTATACCACATCGTTCCAATTTACTCTATTCCTTCCACGCCTCTCACCCTCCTGCATGTCCAGGTCCTGATTGCTCAAAATCTTTTTCACTCCATCTTTCCACCTCCAATTTGGTCTCCCACTTCTCCTTGTTCCCTCCACCTCTGACAAATATATCCTCTTTGTTAATCTTTCCTCACTCATTCTCTCTATGTGACTAAACCATTTCAAAACACCCTCTTCTGCTCTCTCAACCACATTCTTTTTATTACCACACATCTCTCTTACCCTTTCATTACTTACTCGATCAAACCACCTCACACCACATATTGTCCTCAAACACCTCATTTCCAACACATCCACCCTCATCCACACAACTCTATCTGTAGCCCACGCTTCACAACCATATAAAATTGTTGGAACCACTATTCCTTCAAACATACCCATTTTTGCTTTCCGAGATAATGTTCTCACCTTCCACACATTTTTCAATGCTCCCAGAACTTTCACCCCCTCCCCCACCCTGTGACTCACTTCTGCTTCCATGGTTCCATCCACTGCCAAATCCACTCCCAGATATCTAAAACACTTCACTTCCTCCAGTTTTCCTCTATTCAAACTTACCTCCCATTTGACTTGTCCCTCAACCCTACTGTATCTAATAACCTTGCTCTTATTCACATTTACTCTCAGCTTTCTTCTTTCACACACTTTACCAAACTCAGTCACCAGCTTCTGCAATTTCTCATCCGAATCAGCCACTAGCCCTGTATCATCAGCGAACAACAACTGACTTGCTCCCCAAGCTCTCTCATCCACAACAGACTGCATATTTGCCCCTCTCTCCAAAACTCTTGCATTCACCTCCTTAACAACCCCATCCATAAACAAATTTAATAACCATGGAGACATCACACACCCCTGCTGCAAAACGACATTCACTGAGATCCAATCACTTTCCTCTCTTCCTACTCATACACATGCCTTACATCCTCGATAAAAACTTTTCACTGCTTCTAACAACTTACCTCCCACACCATATATTTTTGATACCTTCCACAGAGCATCTCTATCAACTCCATCATATGCCTTCTCCACATCCATAAATGCTACATACAAATTATATTTGCTTTTCTAAGTATTTCTCATACATTCTTCAAAGTAAACACCTGATCCACATATACTCTACCACTTCTGAAACCACACTGCTCTTCCCCAGTCTTATGCTCTGTCCATGCCTTCACCCTCTCAATATAATTTCCCAGGAATACTCAACAAACTTATACCTCTGTAATTTGAGCACTCACCTTTATCCCCCTTGCCTTTGTACAAAGGCACTATGCATGCATTCCGCTAATCCTCAGGCACCTCATCATGAATCATACATACATTAAATATCCTTATCAACCAGTCAACAGCACAGTTACCCCCTTTTTAATAAATTCCACTGCAATACCATCCAGACCCGCTGCCTTGCCAGATTTCATCTTCCGCAAAGCTCTTACTACCTCTTCTCTGATTACCAAATCATTCTCCATAACCCTCTCACTTTGCACACCACCTCGACCAAAACACCCTATATCTGCCACTCTATCATCTAACACATTCAACACACCTTCAAAATACTCACTCTATCTCCTCTTCACATCACCACTACTTGTTATCACCTCCCCATGAGCCCCCTTACCCGATGTTCCCATTTGTTCTCTTGTCTTACGCACTTTGTTTACCTCCTTCCAAAACATTTTTTTATTCCCTCTTAAATGTAATGATACTCTCTCACCCCAACTCTCATTTGCCCTCTTTTTCACCTTTTGACCTTTTTCTTTGATACATCTCCCAACCATTTGAACTATTTCCCTGCAAAACTTGTCCAAATGCCTCTCTCCTCTCTTTCACTAATAATCTTACTTCTTCATCGCACCACTCACAACCCTTTCTAATCTGCCCACCTTACATGCTTCTCATGCCACAAGCACCTTTTGCGCAAGTCATCACTACTTCCCTAAATACATCCCATTCCTGCCCCACTTCCCTTACATCCTTTGTTCTCACCTATTTCCATTCTACACTCAGTCTCTCCTGGTACTTCCTCACACAAATCTCCTTCCCAAGCTCACTTACTCTCACCACTCTCTTCACCCCAACATTCTCTCTTCTTTTCTGAAAACCTCTACAAATCTTCACCTTCGCCTCCACAAGATAATGATCAGACATCCCTCTGGTTGCCCCTCTCAGCACATTAACATCCAAAAGTCTTTCTTTCGTGCACCTATCAATTAACTAGTAATCCAATAATGCTCTCTGGCCATCTCTCCAACTTATGTATACTTGTGTATCTCTCTTTTTAAACCAGGTAGTCCCAATCACCAGTCCTTTCTCAGCACACAAATCTACAAGTTCTCCACAATTTCCACTTACAACACTGAACACCCCATGTACACTAATTATATTCCCTCAACTGCCACATTACTCACCTTTGCATTCAAATCACCCATCACTATAACCCAGTCTTGTGCATCAAACCTACTAACACACTCACTCTGCTGCTCCCAAAACACTTGCCTCTCATGATCTTTCTTCTCATGTCCAGGTGCATATGCACCAATAATCACCCATCTCTCTCCATCCACTTTCAGTTTTACCCATATCAATCTAGAGTTTACTTTCTTACACTCTATCACATACTCCCACAACTCCTGTTTCAGGAGTAGTGCTATTCCTTCTCATGCTCTTGTCCTCTCGTCCTCTCACCAACAACTGACTTCACTCCCAAAACTTTCTCAAACCACTCTTTCCCTTTACCCTTGAGCTTTGTTTCACTCAGAGCCAAAACATCGAGGTTCCTTTCCTCAAACATACTACCTATCTCTCCTTTTTTCTCATCTTGGTTACATCCACACACATTTTGACACCCCAATCTAATCCTTCGAGGAGGATGAGCACTCCCCATGTGACTCCTTCTGTTTCCCCTTTTACAAAGTTTTTTATTATTAGCAGCAGGTTTGGATGGTATTGCAGTGGAATCTATTAAAAAAGGGGGTGACTGTATTGTTGACTAGTTGGTAAGGTTATTTAATGTATGTATGACTCATGGTGAGGTGCCTGCGGATTGGCGGAATGCGTGCATAGTGCCATTGTACAAAGGCAAAGGGATAAGAGTGAGTGCTCAAATTACAGAGGTATAAGTTTGTTGAGTATTCCTGGTAAATTATATGGGAGGGTATTGATTGAGAGGGTGAAGGCATGTACAGAGCATCAGATTGGGGAAGAGCAGCGTTATTTCAGAAGTGGTAGAGGATGTGTGGGCCAGGTGTTTGCTTTGAAGAATGTATGTGAGAAATACTTAGAAAAGCAAATGGATTTGTATGTAGCATTTATGGATCTGGAGAAGGCATATGATAGAGTTGATAGAGATGCTCTGTGGAAGGTATTAAGAATATATGGTGTGGGAGGCAAGTTGTTAGAAGCAGTGAAAAGTTTTTATCGAGGATGTAAGGCATGTGTACGTGTAGGAAGAGAGGAAAGTGATTGGTTCTCAGTGAATGTAGGTTTGCGGGAGGGGTGTGTGATGTCTCCATGGTTGTTTAATTTGTTTATGGATGGGGTTGTTAGGGAGGTGAATGCAAGAGTTTTGGAAAGAGGGGCAAGTATGAAGTCTGTTGGGGATGAGAGAGCTTGGGAAGTGAGTCAGTTGTTGTTCGCTGATGATACAGCGCTGGTGGCTGATTCATGTGAGAAACTGCAGAAGCTGGTGACTGAGTTTGGTAAAGTGTGTGAAAGAAGAAAGTTAAGAGTAAATGTGAATAAGAGCAAGGTTATTAGGTACAGTAGGGTTGAGGGTTAAGTCAATTGGGAGGTAAGTTTGAATGGAGAAAAACTGGAGGAAGTAAAGTGTTTTAGATATCTGGGAGTGGATCTGGCAGCGGATGGAACCATGGAAGTGGAAGTGAATCATAGAGTGGGGGAGGGGGCGAAAATCCTGGGAGCCTTGAAGAATGTGTGGAAGTCGAGAACATTATCTCGGAAAGCAAAAATGGGTATGTTTGAAGGAATAGTGGTTCCAACAATGTTGTATGGTTGCGAGGCATGGGCTATGGATAGAGTTGTGCGCAGGAGGGTGGATGTGCTGGAAATGAGATGTTTGAGGACAATGTATGGTGTGAGGTGGTTTGATCGAGTAAGTAATGTAAGGGTAAGAGAGATGTGTGGAAATAAAAAGAGTGTGGTTGAGAGAGCAGAAGAGGGTGTTTTGAAATGGTTTGGGCACATGGAGAGAATGAGTGAGGAAAGATTGACCAAGAGGATATATGTGTCGTAGGTGGAGGGAACGAGGAGAAGTGGGAGACCAAATTGGAGGTGGAAAGATGGAGTGAAAAAGATTTTGAGTGATCGGGGCCTGATCATGCAGGAGGGTGAAAGGCGGTCAAGGAATAGAGTGAATTGGATCAATGTGGCATACCGAGGTTGACGTGGTGTTAGTGGATTGAATCAGGGCATGTGAAGCGTCTGGGGTAAACCATGGAAAGTTGTGTGGGGCCTGGATGTGGAAAGGGAGCTGTGGTTTCGGGCATTGTTGCATGACAGCTAGAGACTGAGTGTGAACGAATGGGGCCTTTGTCGTCTTTTCCTAGCGCTACCTCGCACACATGAGGGGGGAGGGGGATGGTATTCCATGTGTGGCGAGGTGGCGATGGGAATGAATAAAGGCAGACAGTGTGAATTGTGTGCATGGGTATATATGTATGTGTCTGTGTGTGTATATATATGTGTACATTGAGATGTATAGGTATGTATATTTGCGTGTGTGGTCGTGTACGTATATACATGTGTATGGGGGTGGGTTGGGCCATTTCTTTTGTCTGTTTCCTTGCGCTACCTTGCAAATGCGGGAGATAGCAACAAAGCAAAATAAAAAAAAAATTATTATTATCATTGTTATTATTATTAGCATTATTATTATCATTATTATTAGTATCATTATTATTGTTGGTAGCAACAACAGTAGTTCCACTCAAAACTTTGTCTTTGGACAGCCTCCAGAGAAAACAAGCACAGGTTTCGATTTTGGGCAAGCTGCAAACAACACAGGAACTCAAGGCTTCAACTTTGCAGCGGCACAGTCCAATTCAAGGATTTTCTTATTTGGCCAGGGTTCAGCCAATAGTACTTCACAAGTTGAAATTTTCAAGTTTGGTACTGCAAATACAGAAGTCCCAACATCAGCATCTTCAATTGGCCCAGATAATCCATTTAACTCCCCTGCGCCTCCTAGTCGACGTGTAATGAAGAAGGCAGTCAGGCGAAACCCCAGGAAGCAGTAATGCCTCAAGTGGTGTTACCAAACTGTGTCTTTGAATTCTAGTTTTTATATATACATACACATACAGATATATATATATATATATATATATATATATATATATATATATATATATATATATATATATATATATTTCTTTTCTTTTCTTTTGTACTATTCGCCATTTCCCGCATTAGTGAGGTAGCGTTATCAACAGAGGACTGGGCCTTATATATATATATATATATATATATATATATATATATACATATATTTTTCTTTTTCTTTCAAACTATTCGCCATTTCCCGCATCAGCGAGGTAGCGTTAAGAACAGAGGACTGAGCCTCTGAGGGACTACCCTCACCCGGCCCAATTCTCTGTTCCTTCCTTTGGAAAATTAAAAAAAAAAAAAGAGAGGGGAGGATTTCCAGCCCCCCGCTCCCTCCCCTTTTAGTCGCCTTCTACGACACGCAGGGAATACGTGGGAAGTATTCTTGCTCCCCTATCCCCAGGGATATATACATATATATATATATATATATATATATATATATATATATATATATATATATATATATATTATTAGGTACAGTAGGGTTGAGGGTCAAGTCAATTGGGAGGTGAGTTTGAATGGAGAAAAACTGGAGGAAGTGAAGTGTTTTAGATATCTGGGAGTGGATCTGGCAGCGGATGGAACCATGGAATCGGAAGTGGATCATAGGGTGGGGGAGGGGGCGAAAATTCTGGGAGCCTTGAAGAATGTGTGGAAGTCGAGAACATTATCTCGGAAAGCAAAAATGGGTATGTTTGAAGGAATAGTGGTTCCAACAATGTTGTATGGTTGCGAGGCGTGGGCTATGGATAGAGTTGTGCGCAGGAGGATAGATGTGCTGGAAATGAGATGTTTGAGGACAATGTGTGGTGTGAGGTGGTTTGATCGAGTAAGTAACGTAAGGGTAAGAGAGATGTGTGGAAATAAAAAGAGCGTGGTTGAGAGAGCAGAAGAGGGTGTTTTGAAATGGTTCGGGCACATGGAGAGAATGAGTGAGGAAAGATTGACCAAGAGAATATATGTGTCGGAGGTGGAGGGAACGAGGAGAAGAGGGAGACCAAATTGGAGGTGGAAAGATGGAGTGAAAAAGATTTTGCGTGATCGGGGCCTGAACATGCAGGAGGGTGAAAGGAGGGCAAGGAATAGAGTGAATTGGAGCGATGTGGTATACCGGGGTTGACGTGCTGTCAGTGGATTGAATCAAGGCATGTGAAGCGTCTGGGGTAAACCATGGAAAGCTGTGTAGGTATGTGTATTTGCATGTGGGGACGTATGTATATACATGTGTATGGGGGTGGGTTGGGCCATTTCTTTCGTCTGTTTCCTTGCGCTACCTCGCAAACGCGGGAGACAGCGACAAAGCAAAAAAAAAAAAAAAAATATATATATATATTATCCCTGGGGATAGGGGAGAAAGAATACTTCCCACGTATTCCCTGCGTGTCGTAGAAGGCGACTAAAAGGGGAGGGAGCGGGGTGCTGGAAATCCTCCCCTCTCATTTTTTTTAAATTTTCCAAAAGAAGTAACAGAGAATTGGGCCAGGTGAGGGTATTCCCTCAAAGGCCCAGTCCTCTGTTCTTAACGCTACCTCGCTCATGCAGGAAATGGCGAATAGTTTGAAAAAGAAAGAATTATTATTATTATCATTATTTATATTATTTTGCTTTGTCGCTGTCTCCCGCGTTTGCGAGGTAGCGCAAGGAAACAGACGAAAGAAATGGCCCAACCCACCCCCATACACAATGTATACACACACACATGTCCACACATGCAAATATACATACCTATACATCTCAATGTACACATATATATACATACACAGACACATACATATATACCCATGCACACAATTCACACTGTCTGCCCCCATTCACTCCCATCGCCACCTCGCCACACATGGAATACCATCCCCCTCCCCCCTCATGTGTGCGAGGTAGCACTAGGAAAAGATAACAAAGGCCCCATTCGTTCACACTCAGTCTCTAGCTGCCATGCAATGATGCCCGAAACCACAGCTCCCTTTCCACATCCAGGCCCCACACAACTTTCCATGGTTTACCCCAGACGCTTCACATGCCCTGATTCAATCCACTAACAGCACGTCAACCCCGGTATACCACATCCATCCAATTCACTCTATTCCTTGCCTTCCTTTCACCCTCCTGCATGTTCAGGCCCCGATCACACAAAATCTTTTTCACTCCATCTTTCCACCTCCAATTTGGTCTCCCACTTCTCCTCGTTACCTCCACCTCCGACACATATATCCTCTTGGTCAATCTTTCCTCACTCATTCTCTCCATGTGCCCAAACCATTTCAAAACACCCTCTTCTGCTCTCTCAACCACGCTCTTTTTATTTCCACACATCTCTCTTACCCTTACATTACTTACTCGATCAAACCACCTCACACCACACATTGTCCTCAAACATCTCATTTCCAGCACATCCACCCTCCTGCGCACAACTCTATCCATAGCCCACGCCTCGCAACCATACAACATTGTTGGAACCACTATTCCTTCAAACATGATTATTATTATTATCATTATTATTATTATTATTATCATTATTATAAATAACAAATATATTAAAGGGCAGGTTGTATGTGCTAACTGTTAGAAAGATGAAAAGTAATAAGAAGAACTACCATGAGAAAAATAATGTTTTTCTTCTTTGGGATGATACACAACAAAAAATTGAAGAATGTAATGGTTATGTGAGGTATTTCCACAAAAGAGTGATTTCTTTTGCCCTCAAGTTTTATCCCCCTGTCAGGCTCTTAACCACAATGCCTGAAGAGGTATATTTTTGTGAGATGAGTGATATCAGACAGATAGCTGCACAGTTTCACATCCTAGTTTCAAGGACATACTCTGAGGCTGTGTGGCAGCCCTAATTGGCAATGCAAAATAATTTCTCCCCAGTCACAGTCATCCTCCAGCCATGTCAACGAAGGCTCACTTTCATGCATTTTCTAGGAATGAAACCAAGTGACTTTAGACTGTACTTATAGGACCAGGTACATAATCTTGAATCATTTGATGATGATCTGTCTTTGGATCATTTGGAGAGTAATTTTAAGGCCAATGAGTCTTTCAGTGTCAAAAGTTGACCAAGTTGTGACAGCAGATTTTTCCAGCAAAGCTGTAGATAGCACTTTACTCACTTTGACAACAGAGTATTTGAGCAGTGTGGTTGGTAATTTTGAAAACTTATAGATTTGCTCTTAAGAGAAAATTACAGATACGTCAAAGTGATTATATCAAGAAACAATTAACAGTATAAGATAAAACATATCAATTAACTAATAAATATCTAAACACAGGTAAAATGGATGATAAAAGTAGTGCAGTGGCAACTCACTTGACACTCTGGCCTCACTCTCAATTTTTTTGCACTTATGCTGAAACATCTACAAAACTTCTACATGTTATTACGGTGAAAGCCTTTTTCATGCATATCTGCCATTTCCCGCATTAGCGAGGTAGTAAAGAAAAAAATCCCCACTTGGCCTCCTTCCCTGTTTCTTCTTTTGGAAAAGCAAAACAGGAGGGGAGTCCAGGCTGTACCTCTTTAATCTGGCAACCTAGGGACCTGGTCATTGCCAGACCACAGAAAATGCTGGAAAACAGAAACTGACCCCTAAATCACACACAGTTGACAGTCTGATCTCACAGCACGCACACAAAGTCTTTACAGAAGTTCCTTTATCTAATCTTTATAGTAACTCCACCTTTTCAAGCATAATGATTTATCTAATTTGTCACTAATTTGGTATCTTATAATGCCAAGTTCATGATTATTATGTATAATGAGTAAACTAGAGAGGCATACTTAGAAAATGGGGAGGAATGGAATCACATGCTGTTTTTCAATGTTATCTGTAGATTCTTATTAGGAGAAAAATTTGAAGACCCTTTTCTTCCTCACACCTAAATAACACATGCAGCTGCAAAATTCAAAACCATATCTACAGCTGTCAAGCATCATAAATTGTGACTGTACAATGTATGGGATAAGAGGGAAAGGAAAATTTTAGAAACTTACACAATAAGCAGGAATGCTTACACTACTTAACTGCCAGATTCAACCAGTGGATTACTACAGGTTATAGTAATCTGTTCATCAAAAGAAAAGTGATGCCTAAGAGGGATCTCTTGATGCATTTCATACAACTAACTGAGATAAAGGCAGTAAAAGAAAACAAAGCAGCTTTTTAATTTTGTAATGAAGTTTATTATATAATTATGCCAAAAATGTGGAAGCATATCATTAATAACCAAAATTCCCCTGCAGGTGCTCATATAAAAGGTCCCACAATATTCTGGTATATCTATAACCCACAACATTACTAAAGTGTTCATAAGTTATAATACTATATTAAAATACTCATATTTTGTAACACTTTGTAAATAATAATAATTACTATTTCATTTAATCTGAACTGATTAAACAGTAAACCCTAATCATATTGAATAACATACAAAAACAAAACCAGACAAAAAAGAGCCTGGACTGTAACCAGAAGACAAGGAATTAACAGTTAAACAATCTCAGTTCTACTGTCCTCAATCAAGGCAAGTGTAGCAACATCCTCTCCCAGTGCAAGCTGAAATTTGCAGGCATTTGATACTCTATGGAGTGCTCACTGATGACAATCTAAACAAGGAATAAGTCACAGGAAGTGCCTATACACTTCAATGTTCATTGTCTATCATGGTAGAAAGTTATGCCAACTTCTGGGATCACTTCACCTTTCCTGCAAGCCCACCATGTGTAAATTCTAAAAAATACTTACACCCTCTAAAACAAAGCAAGTGTTAAAAGAATCATCAGATGAACAGGAAAAGTTGTCTCGGCTTGATAGATCTGATAGGAAAGTGACATTGAAGTGTATGATGTAAACAAGTGATGAATGTGAGGAGGATGGAAGTCAAATAGGACAAAAGACAGGAACTCCTGTGATTGTTTCAACCCCATAATAAGGATTGCACATATTTTTGTGGTTAGAAGGCAGTGATACAATGTAAAGTGATGTAAATTAGTAAGAAGTCTAAGATAAGGTGTAAATGAAGAACACAAAAATGGATGAAATGTAAACAGTGAAGTAAATTCACCTGCAAACTGATTCAGTGAAAAAAAATAACATAACTTAGTGATAAGATGTAAGTAGTGAAGCAAACTTGTGTGTATACTAAGACATAGTTTGTGATAAATGTGTCACATCTTGTATAAACTATTGTGAAGTGTGCCATGTATAATCTGAAAACTGGTAAACACATATGAGAAAGGCAAAGAAACTCCTCTCCTTGCAGTTGGTCACATGGTATGGGACTACCTCCTTTGTATCTTTTCTTTTTCTTGGTAAAAAAAACCTACTGTCATAAGAAAAAATTGTTTTAGTTTAGAAACTCTTCGATCTCATAAATTCATCACATACTTTTGTAAAAGATGTTTTTCAAGTAGTTTTTAGAAAAGCAAAAGACGTGTCTGTGCGTGTATGGGTGAGTGTGTATGTTTGCATAAGCCTGTGTCAGTCAGTATCCATGTGCTTCCATGTCCATCTGTCTGTGTATATGTATATCCGTATGTGGTTTAGTACATACAGGTCCACAGGAAAAAAATTTTGAGATTTTTTTGGCATACTCAGGAACGACCCATCCAGTAGAGCTTGGTTTTCCCAAACTAGGAATGCTTCATTCACAAGGAAAAATAATGGTCTTGATATTTTTGTGCCCTTAATCATAAATGGAAAAGGCAAATTATTCCTACGTACTTAGGATTGGCCAGTTCCGTAAATAATGTGTATCCTAAACCAAGAATGGTTAACTCTTTATTCATATGAAAAACATGATGATTTTGAAATCTTTTGTGAAATGATTCACATATGAAAGAAAAGAAAAAAATGCTTTTTAGGGGCAAAGGGGGTAAGCAATAAAAATTAGTTACAAACCGAATGGTGTATATATGTTTGACTGGTCCAGCAACTGATGTGATTTTTCAAAACTATGGATGTTTAACTGTTAATTTATGGGAAAAAAATGTTTTTGATATCTTTTGTGAACTTGAAAATAATGAATTTAAATTTTTTTTTTGCATACTTTTGATTGGTCAGCATTTTCCTACTCTAGCAATTGTTAACTCTTAATCTAGAGGAATATAGATTAATGGTTATTTATATCTTTTTTGTGCACTTTTAAGCAGAAAAATAATCTTGCTTTTTTTTTCACTCTCACTTGGCCATAAAAACCAACTGTGCACCAAGAGGGTTAGTTTGCCTATAAAGATATATCTTCCCCACACTCATGATTTCTGTATATGATATCATAAACACATCATTGTCCCATGTTCTAGTGTTTATGGTAGCTTTGTATTTTTGGTAGTGAACTTGCAGTTTCCTCATTCAGTATTCTAATATGATGTATCAATTTCTCATGAGTATAATAACAAAGTTCTTATGATTTATGACCTAGTGGGACAAATACGTATAAGATGACAGAAGTCTTTTCTCTGCTGGTCCCCATCAAAGTGTTTTATATATCTAAAGATAACCTTATAAATACCCAAAATATCAAAAGTATAAACATATACCTAAAACATTTCTCTGAATACCCTTGGCTATAACACTTGAAACATTGGTAGGCATTGAGTTAGCCATAAAAAACACTCATCCATTACTGGGAAGCTATCTTTGTATTTGGAACACCACAATCATAGGAAACTCAGAAGCAAGTGACATTGATGACAAAGAAAAAATAAATTCATAAATTCCAGTGCATCAGTGTACAGGAATGTGATCATTTTGTTAAATTTTGCAAGGTTTCATCAACATTGGAACACAGCAAAATCATAAAAACTGGCAAACAAATTTTGCATACAAGTAGAAATTATTTTTGCCACATGTGTAATGATTCAAAATGAGTGGGATACTGATAAGATTATATGTATTTACATATCTTAATTTCATGTATTTCACACACTATCTTGAGCGAGAATGTATCACTTTAGAAGAAGAAAAAAAAAAGTGTCCTTTGTGAATCTGCTGTTGTACATAAGGCTTGCATAGCAACTAAATATTGTTTCTTGGCTAACATTATGTCCGTACATAAGGTTATCATAGTTCATGACAATTTTTACATGTCAAGTTACTGTATTTTCCTTCAGAGTATCTTTAAATTCAATAGTTCCCACCAGCATAACATTTGGTACCTACATGAAACTTCTTGAATACTACAAAATTAGCATACTATTCACATAATCTGTACACCTTAGGCTGAAAGGAGGCTTCTGTCCTGAACTATTTTTGAGAAAATAAAATTTTCTCAATTGTTTTTCAATATATACATAGATATATTTATTCATTATACTTAGTTGCTGTCTTCCGCATTACCGAGGTAGCACAAGGAAACAGACGAAAGAATGTCTAAACCCATCCACATACACATACATATACATAAATGCTCATACATGTGCATATACATACCTATACATTCCAATGTATACATACCTATACATACACAGACATACATATATACACATACTTACTGCCTTCATCCATTCGTGTTGCACTCCACCACACATGAAAAACAGCTACACGCTACATAGTGCTAGGAAAAGACAACAAAGTCCACATCCATTCACAATGTCTGTAGCTGTTATATGTAACGCCCTGAAACCACAGCTCCGTTTCCACATCCAGGCCCCACAAAACTTTCAATGGTTTACTCCAAACGCTTCATATTCCCTGGTTCAATCCACTGACAGCATGGTTACTCCGGTATACTACATTATTCCAATTCACTCTATTCCTTGCATGTCTTTCATCCTCCTGTATGTTCAGGCTCTGATTGCTCAAACTCTTTTTCACTCCATCTCTCCAATTTGATCTCCCACCTTTCCTCTTTCCCTCCACCTCTGACACATATATCCTCTTATTTGTCAATATATATATATATATATATATATATATATATATATATATATATATATATATATATACATATATATTTTTTTATTATTTCTATTTTGCTTTGTCGCTGTCTCCCGCATTTGCGAGGTAGCGCAAGGAAACAGACAAAAGAAATGGCCCAACCCACCCCCATACACATGTATATACATACATGTCCACACACGCAAATATACATACCTATACATCTCAATGTACACATATATATACACACACAGACACATACATATATACCCATGCACACAATTCACACTGTCTGCCTTTATTCATTCCCATCGCCACCTCGCCACACATGGAATACCATCCCCCTCCCCCCTCATGTGTGCGAGGTAGCGCTAGGAAAAGACAACAAAGGCCGCATTCGTTCACGCTCAGTCTCTAGCTGTCATGCAATAATGCCCGAAACCACAGCTCCCTTTCCACATCCAGGCCCCACACAACTTTCCATGGTTCACCCCAGACGCTTCACATGCCCTGATTCAATCCACTGACAGCACTTCAACCCCGGTATACCACATCGATCCAATTCACTCTATTCCTTGCCCGCCTTTCACCCTCCTGCATGTTCAGGTCCCGATCACTCAAAATCTTTTTCACTCCATCTTTCCACCTCCAATTTGGTCTCCCACTTCTCGTTCCCTCCACCTCCAACACATATATCCTCTTGGTCAATCTTTCCTCACTCATTCTCTCCATGTGCCCAAACCATTTCAAAACACACTCTTCTGCTCTCTCAACCACACTCTTTTGATTACCACACATCTCTCTTACCCTTTTATTACTTACTCAATCAAACCACCTCACACCACATATTGTCCTCAAACATCTCATTTCCAGTACATCCACCTTCCTTCGCACAACTCTATCTATAGCCCACGCCTCGCAACCACATAACATTGTTGGAACCACTATTCCTTCAAACATACCCATTTTTGCTTTCCAAGATAACGTTCTCAACTTCCACACATTTTTCAATGCTTCCAGAACTTTCGCCCCCTCCCCCACCCTATTATTCACTTCTGCTTCCATGGTTCCATCCGCTGCTAAATCCACTCCCAGATATCCAAAACACTTCACTTCCTCCAGTTTTTCTCCATTCAAACTTACCTCCTAATTGACTTGTCCCTCAACCCTACTGTACCTAATAACCTTGCTCTTATTCACATTTACTCTCAGCTTTCTTCTTTCACACACTTTACCAAACTCAGTCACCAGCTTTTGCAGTTTCTCGCCCGAATCAGCCACCAGCGCTGTATCATCCAGCGGACAACAACTGACTCACTTCCCAAGCTCTCTCTTTCACAACAGACCGCGTACTTGCCCCTCTTTCCAAAACTCTTGCATTCACCTCCCTAACAACCTCGTCCATGAACAAATTAAACAATCATGGAGACATCATGCACCCCTGCCGCAAACCAACACTAACTGAGAACCAATCACTTTCCTCTCTTCCTACACGTACACATGCCTTACATCTTCGATAAAAACTTTTCAATGCTTCTAGCAACTTACATCCAACACCATATATTCTTAATACCTTCCACAGAGCATCTCTATCAACTCTATCATATGCCTTTCCAGATCCATAAATGCTACATACAAATCCATTTGCTTTTCTAAGTATTTCTCACATACATTCTTCAAAGCAAACACCTGATCCACACATCCTCTACCACTTCTGAAACCACACTGCTCTTCCTCAATCTGATGCTCTGTACATGCCTTCACCCTCACAATCAATAACCTCCCACATAATTTCCCAGGAATACTCAACAAACTTATACCTCTGTAATTTGAGGACTCATCTTTGTCCCGTTTGTCTTTGTACAGTGGCACTACGCATGCATTCTGCCAATCCTCAGGCACTTCACCATGAACCATACATGCACTGAATATCCTTACCAACCAATTAACAACAGTCATCCCTTTATTAATAAATTCTACTGCAATACCATCCAAACCCGCAGCCTTGCTGGCTTTCATATGCAAAGCTTTCACTACCTCTTCTCTGTTTAGCAAACCATTCTCCCTGATGCACCATATACTCTTAAAACCATCCACAAAGCATCTCTATCAACCCTATCATATGCCTTCTCCAGATGCATAAATGCTACATTCAAATCAATCTGTTTTTCTAAGTATTTCTCACGTACATTCTTTAAGGCAAACACTTGATCCACACATCCTCTACCACTTCTGAAACCACACTGCTCCTCCCCAATCTGATGCTCTGTACATGCCTTTACCCCCTTAGTGAATACCCTCCCATATAATTTCCAAGGAATACTCAAGAAACTTATACCTCTGTAATTTGAACATTCACCTTTATCCCCTTTGCCTTAGTATAGTGGCACTATGCATGCATTCTGCCAATCCTCAGGCACTTCACCATGAACCATACATACATTGAATATCCTTACCAACCAATTAACAACAGAGTCATCCCTTTATCAATAAATTCTACTGCAATACCATCCAAAACCACAGCATTGCTGGCTTTCATCTTCTGCAAAGCTTTCACTATCTCTTCTCTGTTTACCAAACCATTCTCCCTGACCCTCTCAATTTGCAAACCACCTCAACCAAAACACCCTATATCTGCCACTCTATCACCAAATACATTCAACAAACCCTCAAAATATTCACTCTATCTCCTCACTTCATAACTACTTGTTATTACCTCCCCATTTGCCGCCTTCACCAATGTTCTCATTTGTTCTCTAGTCTTACGCACTTTATTTACCTCCTTCCAAAACACCTTTTCATTCTCTCTAAAATCTAATGATACTCTCTCAACCCAACTCTCATTTGCTCTCTTTTTCACCTCTTTCTCTTGACCTCCTGCCATTTTTTTTATACATCTCCCTGTCATTTGCACAAGTTGCCTGTAAAAATCGTCTAAGCATCTTTTGTGCAAGCCATCACTGCTTCCCTAAATACATTCCATTCCTCCCCCACTCCCCTTACATCATTTGCTCTCACCTTTTGCCATTCTGCACTCAATCTCTCCTGGTACCTCCTCACACAAGTCTCCTTTCCAAGCTCACTTATTTTCACCACTCTCTTCACCCCAACATTCTCTCTTCTTTTCTGAAAACCTCTACATATCTTTACCTTCGCCTTCACAAGATAATGATTAGACATCCCTCTAGCTGCCCCTGTCAGCACATTAACATCCAAAAGTCTCTCTTTTACACACCTATCAGTTAACAAGTAATCCAATAATGCTCTCTGGCCATTTCTCCTACTTAAATACATATACTTATGTATAACTCTTTTTAAACCAAGTATTCCCAATCGCCAGTCCTTTTTCAGCACACAAATCTACAAGCTCTTCACCATTTGCATTTACAGCACTGAACACCCCATGTACACCAATTATACCCTCAACTGCCACATTACTCACCTTTGCATTTAAATCACCCATCACTATAAACTGGTTTCTTGCATCAAAGCTGCTAACAAACTCAATCAGCTGCTCCCAAAACACTTGCCTCTCATGATCTTTCCTCTCATGACCAGGTGCATAGGCACCAATAATTACCCATCTGTCTCCGTCCGCTTTCAGTTTAACCATATTGCTGATATGCTCTATGAAAATTGCACATTCATACGACCTCCACCTCTGACACATATATCCTCTTTGTCAATCTTTCCTCACTCATTCTCTCCATGTGACCAAACCATTTTAATACACCCTCTTCTGCTCTTTCAACCACATGTGCTCTTTTTATTACCATACATCTCTCTTAACCTTTCATTATTTACTCGATCAAACCACTTCATCACATAGTGTCCTCAAACATCTCATTTCCAACACATCCACCCTCCTCCGCACAACCCTATCCAAGTATATATATTACTATTATCATTATTGTTATTATAATTAACTGCTGTTTCCCGTGTCAGCAAGGTAGCGCAAGGAAACAGACGAAGAATGACCCAACCACTCATATACACATATGCATATACATAAACACCCATACACGCACATATACATACATAGACAAATACATATATACACGTGTATGCATTCATATTTGCTGCCTTCATCCATTCTCATCGATACCCCGCCACGCAGGAAACAGCTCCCCCTACAGCGAGGTAGCGCCAGCACTTAAAAATTTATGAGTGTGGACTAGAAAAAAAATGAAATGCCAAATTGAAGATCATTTTCATATAATCAAATGAGAAAATACATCAAAAGAATCATTACCAAAAAACAATGCATTGCTGTTCAGTCATGTATATGGCTCTGCACTGGATGCCCTGATCACTGATCAACTGGGATATAAAACTTATGCTTTTAGATTATCTTTTACATGTTGAGGGATTTTCTCCAGAAAAGCATCATGGTTCTGTCCAGCTGCTGAAGCAAGCACTCCACTTGAGTTCCTGTTCAAAATAACAATAACAGAGCAGATTATCGTCATTATGCTAAAAGCTGTATGGAATAATTTGTCTGAGGATTGTTGTTTCCATATGAACTAGTAAAACTGCAAAGATTAATTACATGACTGGAACTTACTCAGATAGAAGGATGCAGTTCTCAAGATCTTACTGATTAAACACTATGTCTAAACAGATAATACTAAACAAAGCTCACAAGTGACACACCTGTGAGGAGCAGAGGCATGGTAAGGGATAGCTGTGCCCTTGATATCTGTTAATGTTCCTCCAGCAGCTTCTAAAACAGCTTGTGGAGCACATGTGTCCCATTTCTTACATCCAGGGCTTGCAAAGACATAGACATGAGCCTTCCCTTCAAGAAGCAGCATCACCTGCAAATATTTCACAATCATATTAGTACTTTAATGGAAAAAACTAATGTTAAAGGTGATCAACTCTAAGGCAAAGGGGCTTTACGTAATGCAACCAGAAAAATAAAAAGCCTCTGACAAGTAATCACCTAACCCCACTACTAAAAAAATAACCAAATGAGGCCCAGTGTTTGACTACAGGCTCTACCATCAATAGTGATAAAATGCAACCACTTTCCTAAATTAGTACAGGTACACCACCGATTTTGGTCACGTAATAATAATTCATCAACAGACCTCTAACCCACTAATTATACATCTCCCATGTGCATCACCAGAATAATGCAGTTTTGTCTGCATTATACACCTAGTCAGGATTGAGGTACTTGTCAGCTATGAATTTTGCAAATTCGTCCACATTCTCAGCAGCTCCTTTGTGGTTTGTGGACTGCTTCTTTCTGCACACTTTATTCATGGAAATTCCATGATGCTTCTTGAATCTTTGAAGCCATCTTTCACTATAGTCATGCTCATGTTGTAATTTAAGTTCTTTATGGAGCAACTTAGCCTGATCCATTAGTATGCTACCTGACAACTCCACTCCATCACTCTGATGCTGTTGAAACCATTCCATCATCACTCTATCATGCTCAGTACTCTTACCATCTTTCATAGTTTTTCTTATTGTCATCTGCTTCTTGGAATCGCTGTCTGCTTAGAATTTCAATGTTTTCTCCCTTTGCTTCTTTATATCATAAACAGATGATGAACCAATACTGCAGATGCTGCACAGCTTATGCACTGAAGCACCACGGTCCATTTTTTCAACAGTTCTACTTTATCTAGGATCAATATGGACTGGTGTTTACTTTTGACACCACAACAGACACTCTCATGTGTCTTAGAAGCCACAGCTAGGATTAAATTTAGGCAAAATAAGCTAAGAATCTCACAGAATTGTGATATCACCACCAATTGCAGTGCAGTGTAAAGAATGCAAATAAGTGTGCCCTACACACAACACCATCTGTGGCCACCCAGTAAACTAGTCTGGTGGCCATGGTAATTTCAAGTTCCCTCATGTAATTTTGTCTGGACTAAAGGAGGTGCCAAACCATCAGTTGCTGGAAATTCAGTGGTGTACCTGTAATTCATTCCTGACATTAAAACAAAGTCTTGTTCCACAAATGTTCAAAAGAAGGCAGATCTCTCCGCTCATGCATTTCTCATCAAAATAAAGATGTCCAAAAAACCAACTGATTGCGAGAGAAGTCTGAAAAAACAGGGAAGCAATTAGGCATTCATAAATTACTTCATGGAAATATTCAGAAAATATTCTTAGAGCATGACACAAGCAGGGATAGAAATGAATATACATATGGGTGCAGACAGGTACATGCCTTATACCTAGCTGGATCCTAAGCCAGTCTTTTTACATGTGTATGCTCAATACTATTTAGGATGGATATCAAACTGTATTTTAGTTTGAAATGAATGAAATGTCTATCTATAATTACTATGGTAAAAATCTTAATATATATCGGTTCCAAAGCAAATGTTTCTAGAAACACATTCATAATAGAATCCTATTCAAAGTGTTCAAGCACCAAATGAATATATAAGCTTGGTGATCCAGCTCCTTAATCAGCCTCCCATGAGACAGTGTCAAATGTTTCCTGACAGTCCAGATACAAACAATCCACCCAGCCTTCCTTTTAGTCTAAGAGAGAGCGTACTCTCTTGTAAAAATCTAAAAGGTTTGTTACACATGACCTTTCCCTGAAACCATGATTTTTTTTCATATTGAAGGCTCCAGATGGAAAAGGTCCACGTCAAAACCGGGCCTTTAGTGAAATATAAAGAGAATCATGAAATGGAAAAAGAATAGACAAGATAAAATATTTACAAGTTTTGGAGGAAGTGAAAGACCTGTCTTTGAACTGTGCCAGGTCACAGTTATTGAGAAAGACTTGAAAGGGTAGAGAGTCCCAAAGCCTTGACATGTATGGAAAGAAGCAGGTAACAAAATGGCCCACCCTTGAGTTGCCAATGGCCACACAAAAATCATGTGATGCAACAGCTTGATGAGTACTGCATGGTCTAGCTAGTGGTAGGGGCACACAAGCAGCCAGCTCTTGGGACCAAAAACCAAAGTACCAGTACACCACTGATTTTCCGGCACTCTTGGTTCCAAAGCCTTGCCGGATTAACTATTATGCTGGACCAACCGTGGTCATGTAATAATAATTCATCAACACACCTCTAACCCACTAATTAAACATCTCCCAGTTGTCTGAGGTACACCATGGAGGGCTAGAAACTTGAATTAAACAAATATTAAATTATTTATTTTTATTTATTTTGCTTTGTCGCTGTCTCCCGTGTTAACAAGGTAGCGCAAGGAAACAGACGAAAGAATGGCCCAACCCACCCATATACACATGTATATACATACACGTCCACACACGCAAATATACATACCTATACATCTCAATATATACATATATATATACACACAGACATATACATATACACACATGTACATAATTCATAGTCTGCCTTTATTCATTCCCATCGCCACCTCGCCACACATGGAATAACAACCCCCTCCCCCTCATGTGTGCGAGGTAGCGCTAGGAAAAGACAACAAAGGCCCCATTTGTTCACACTCAGACTCTAGCTGTCATGTAACAATCAACCGAAACCACAGCTCCCTTTCCACATCCAGGCCCCACAAAACTTTCCATGGTTTACCCCAGATGCTTCACATGCCCTGATTCAATCCATTGACAGCACGTCGACCCCGGTATACCACATCGTTCCAATTATACTCTATTCCTTGCATGCCTTTCACCCTCCTGCATGTTCAGGCCCCGATCACTCAAAATCTTTTTCACTTCATCTTTCCACCTCCAATTTGGTCTCCCACTTCTCCTCGTTCCCTCCACCTCCGACACATATATCCTCTTGGTCAATCTTTCCTCACTCATTCTCTCCATGTGACCAAACCATTTCAAAACAACCGCTTCTCCTCTCTCAACCATACTCTTTTTATTACCACACATCTCTCTTACCCTATTATTACTTAATGTATCAAAGCACCTCACACCACATATTGTCCTCAAACATCTCATTTCCAGCACATCCACCCTCCTGCGCACAACTATCCATAGCCCACGCCTCGCAACCATACAACATTGTTGGAACCACTATTCCTTCAAACATACCCATTTTTGCTTTCCGAGATAATGTTCTCGACTTCCACACATTCTTCAAGGCTCCCAGAATTTTCGCCCCCTCCACCACCCTATGATTCACTTCCACTTCCATGGTTCCATCCGCTGCCAAATCCACTCCCAGATATCTAGAACACTTCCCTTCCTCCAGTTTTTCTCCATTCAAACTTACCTTCCAATTGGCCTGACCCTCAACCCTACTGTACCTAATAACCTTACTCTTATTCACATTTACTCTCAACTTTCATCTTTCACACACTTTACCAAACTCAGTCACCAGCTTCTGCAGTTTCTCACATGAATCTGCCACCAGTGCTGTATCATCAGCGAACAACAACCGACTCAATTCCCAAGCTCTCTCATCCACAACGGACTGCATACTTGCCACTCTTTCCAAAACTCTTGCATTCACCTCCCTAACAACCCCATCCATAAACAGATTAAACAACCATGGAGACATCACACACCCCTGCCACAAACCTACATTCACTGAGAACCAATCACTTTCCTCTCTTCCTACACGTACACATGCCTTACATTCTTGATAAAAATTTTTCACTGCTTCTAACAACTTGCCTCCCACACCATATATTCTTAATACCTTCCACAGAGCATCTCTATCAACTCTATCATATGCCTTCTCCACATCCATAAATGCTACATACAAATCCATTTGCTTTTTCTAAGTATTTCTCACATACATTCCTCAAAGCAAACACCTGATCCACACATCCTCTACCACTTCTGAAACCACACTGCTCTTCCCCAATCTGATGCTCTGTACATGCCTTCATCCTCTCAATCAATACCCTCCCATATAATTTACCAGGAATACTCAACAAACTTATACCTCTGTAATTTGAGCACTCACTCTTATCCCCTTTGCCTTTGTTCAATGGCACTATGCATACATTCTGCCAATCCTCAGGCACCTCACCATGAATCATACATACATTAAATAACCTTACCAACCAGTCAACAATACAGTCATCCCCTTTTTTAATAAATTCCACTGCAATACCATCCAAACCCAGTGCCTTGCCGGCTTTCATCTTCTGCAAAGCTTTACTACCTCTTCTCTGTTTACCAAATCATTTTCCCTAACCCTCTCACTTTGCACACCACCTCGACCAAAACACCCTATATCTGCCACTCTATCATCAAATACATTCAACAAACCTTCAAAATACTCACTTCATCTCCTTCTCACATCACCACTACTTTTTATCACCTCCCCATTAGCCCCCTTCACTGATGTTCCCATTTGCTCCCTTGTCTTACGCACTTTATTTACCTCCTTCCAAAACATCTTTTTATTCTCCCTAAAATTTAATGATACTCTCTCACCCCAACTCTCATTTGCCCTCTTTTTCACCTCTTGCACCTTTCTCTTGACCTCCTGCCTCTTTCTTTTATACATCTCCCAGTCATTTGCATCATTTCCCTGCAAAAATCATCCAAATGCCTCTCTCTTCTCTTTCACTAATAATCTTACTTCATCCCACCACTCACTACCCTTTCTAATCTGCCCACCTCCCACGCTTCTCATGCCACAAGCATCTTTTGCGCAAGCCATCACTGCTTCCCTAAATACATCCCATTCCTCCCCACTCCCCTTACCTCCTTTATTCTCACCTTTTTCCTGGTACTTCCTCACACAAGTCTCCTTCCCAAGCTCACTTACTCTCACCACTCTCTTCACCCAAACATTCTCTCTTCTTTTCTGAAAACCTCTACAAATCTTCACCTTTGCCTCCACAAGATAATGATCAGACATCCCTCCAGTTGCACCTCTCAGCACATTAACATCCAAAAGTCTCTCTTTCACGCGCCTATCAATTAAGACGTAATCCACTAACACTCTCTGGCCATCTCTCCTACTTACATACGTATACTTATGTATATCTCTCTTTTTAAACCAGGTATTCCCAATCACCAGTCCTTTTTCAGCACATAAATCTACAAGCTCTTCACCATTTCCATTTACAACACTGAACACCCCATGTATACTAATTATTCCCTCAACTGCCATATTACTCACCTTTGCATTCAAATCACCCATCACTATAACCCGGTCTCGTGCATCAAAACTACTAACACACTCGTTCAGCTGCTCCCAAAACACTTGCCTCTCATGATCTTTCTTCTCATACCCAGGTGCATATGCACCAATAATCACCCATCTCTCTCCATCAGTTTTCAGTTTTACCCATATCAATCTATAGTTGACTTTCTTACACTCTATCACATACTCCCACAACTTCTGTTTCAGGAGTAATGCTACTCCTTCCCTTGCTCTTGTCCTCTCACTAACCCCTGACTTTACTCCCAAGACATTCCCAAACCACTCTTCCCCTTTACCCTTGAGCTTCGTTTCACTCAGAGCCAAAACATCCAGGTTCCTTTCCTCAAACATACTACCTATCTCTCCTTTTTTCTCATCTTGGTTACATCCACACATATTTAGACACCCCAATGTGAGCCTTCGAGGAGGATGAGCACTCCCCGCGTGACTTCTTCTTCTGTTTCCCCTTTTAGAAAGTTGAAATACAAGGAGGGGAGGGTTTCTAGCCCCCTGCTCCCGTCCCCTTTAGTTGCCTTCTACGACACGTGAGGAATGCGTGGGGAGTATTCTTTCCCCCCTATCCCCAGGGATAAATATAATAAATAAATGAAATACAGGTACTTATACAATAGTACACTAGTTTCAATCCTGTGGGGTCTTCTTTGTCTTCTGTTTTCCTAGATGTGCATCGCCAGAATAATGCAGTTTCGTCTGCATTATACACCTGTTTAGGACAGAGGTGCTTGTCAGCTACAAGTTTTGCAAATTCATCAACATACTCAGCAGCTATTTTGTGGTTTGCAGACCGCTTTTCTCTGCACACTCTATTCATGGGAATTCCATGGCGCTTCTTGAATCTTTGAAGCCATCTTTCACTATAGTCACACTCATGTTGTAATGTAAGTTCTTTATGGAACAACTTAGCCTGGTCCATTATCATGCTACCTGACAAGCCCACTCCATCACTCCGACACCGTCAAAACCATTCCATCATCACTCGATTGTGGTCAGTACTCTTACCATTTTCATAGTTTTTCTAATTATCATTTGCTTCTTGGAACCACTGTTTGCATAGAATTTCAATATCTTCTCCCTTTGCTTCTTTATATCACAAACAGTTGATGAATCAGTACTGTAGATGTCACACAGCTTATGCACCAAAACACCACAGTCCATTTTTTTCAACAGCACTACTTCCTCTTGGATCGATATGGACTGGTGTTTACATTTGACACCACGACTGACACTCTCATATGTCTTAGAAGCCATAGTTTGGGTTAAATTTAAGCAAAATAAGCTAAGAATCTCACAGAATTGCAGTATCACCACCAAGTGCAGTGCAGTGCAGTGTAAAGAATGTAAATAAGCGCGCCCTACACACAACACCATCTGTGGGCACCCACTAAACTAGTATGGTGGCTGCAGTAATTTGAAGTTCCCTCACGTAATTTTGTCCGGACTAAAGGAGGTGCTGAACCATCAGTTGCCAGAAATTTGGTGGTGTACCTGTAATACCTAAAGAAGAAGCAAAGTGAACCAGAATTACAGAGTAGGGCAAGGGGGTCAAATTTGGAAGTTAGCCAAGGACATCTTATAAGTCAGATCGCGTTTGTCTCTGCCAAGTAAGGATACAGAGGTACAACCACTCTAAATGTGAGAGCAGTTCTCCACACAAGGACGAATCAATCCTTTGCATAAATGGAGCAACAATTCAGAAGACAAGTTTTGACATTTAAACAGGACACCCAGTTTCTTAGAGGCAGACTTAGCTATTCCCATAATGTGAGGTTTCTAAGAGAGAGTGAATATTACAGTAATGCCAAGTATGTTCACTGAGTCAAAAGGTGGAATTAAAGAACCATCAAAGGAGAGGTGAGAAATGTGAGGAGTTTTTGATAGAGATGGGTAGAAATTGGGTCTTGGAATCATTAAACTTAAGATTTTGTCTATCCCACTGAGATATCCTGTCCAAGTCTAAGTTTATTGTGGAAACTGTGTCAAGACGAGAAGCAGATCGAGTGAGGGAAGAGGGAGCACAACTGAAGGATATGGATGAATGCAATGTTGAGTTGTCAGAGTATCAGTGCATTGGATTATCTGAGCAGAGAGAAAATCATTGAAAAAAGGAGAAAGAGTGTACAGGGTAGGACAGAACCTTGTGGGACATGGCTGTAAATGGAAAAAAGGGGGGAGGCTGATCCATCACCAACCACAGAGATAGATCAGCCAGAAAGAAGGCGAGACATGAAGAAGCAAAGTGAAGGAGGGAAACCAAAAGAGAGGTGCTTAGAGTTGAGACCCCAATGTCACACTGTTAAAAGCCTTAAATAAGTCAAGGGGATAGGAAAGAATACTTCCCAAGTATTTCCCGTGTGTTGTAGAAGGTGACTAAAGGGGGCAGGAGTGGGGAGGCTGGAAACCCCCCTCCTTGTATTCAAATTTCTAAAAGAGGAAACAGGAGTCATGCAGGGAGTGCTCATCCTCCTCGAGGGCTCAGACTGGGGTGTCTAAATGTGTGTGGATGTAACCAAGATGAGAAAAAACGAGAGATAGGTAGTATGTTTGAAGAAAGGAACCTAGATGTTTGGCTCTGAGTGAAACGAAGCTTAAGGGTAAAGGGGAAAAGTGGTTTGGGAATGTTTTGGGAGTAAAGTCAGGGGTTGGTGAGAGGACAAGAGCAAAGGAAGGAGTAGCACTCCTCCTGAAGCAGTTGAGGGAATATGTGACAGAGTGTAAGAGAGGAAACTCTAGATTGATATGGGTAAAACTGAAAGTGGAAGGAGAGAGATGGGTGATTACTGGTGCCTATGCACATGGTCATGAGAAGAAAGATTATTAGAGGCAAGTGTTTTTGGGGCAGCTGAGTGAGTGTGTTAGTAGCTCTGATGCATGAGACCGGGTTATTATAGTGATGGGTGATTTGAATGAAAAGGTGAGTAATGTGGCAGTGGAGGGTATAATTGGTGTACATGGGGTGTTCAGTGTTGTAAATGGAAATGGTGAAGAACTTGTGGAATTGTGTGCTGAATAAGGACTGGTGGTTTGGAATACCTGGTTTAAAAAGAGAGATATACATAAGTATACATATGTGAGTTGGTGAGATGGCCAAAGGGCATTATTGGATTATCTGTTAGTGATAGGCATGTAAAAGAGAGACTTTTGGATGTTAATGTGATAAGAGGGGCAGCTAGAGGGATGTCGCATCATTATCTTGCAGAGGCGAAGGTAAAGAATTGTAGAGGTTTTTAGAAAAGAAAAGGGAATGTTAGGGAGAAGAGAGTGGTTAGAGTAAGTGAGCTTGGAAAGGAGACATGTGTGAGGAAGTACCAGGAGAGATTGAGTGCAGAATGGCAAAAGGTGAAAGCCAATGACATAAAAGGGGGTGGGGGAGGAATGGGATGTATTTAGAGAAGAAGTGATGGCTTGTGCAAAAGATGCATGTGGCATGAGAAAGGAGGGAGGTGGGCAGATTAGAAAGGGTAGTGATTGGTGTGAGGATGAAGTAAGAATGTTAGTGAACAATGTTAGTGGACAATTTTTGCAGGGAAGCAGTGTAAATGGCTAGGAGATGTATAAAAGAATGGAAGGAGGTCAAGAGAAAGCTACAAGAGGGGAAAAAGGGCAAATGAGAATTGGGGTGAGAGAGTATCATCAAATCTTAAGGAGAATAAAAAGATTTTTGGAAGGAGGTAAATAAAGTGCATAAGACAAGAAAACAAATGGGAACATCGGTGAAGGGGGTGAATGGGGAGGTAATAACAAGTAGTGAAGTGAGAAGGAGATGGAGTGAATATTTTGAAGGTTTGTTGAATGTGTTTGATGATAGGGTGTTTTGGTTGGGATGGTGTGTGAAGTGAAAGGGTCAGGGAGAATGGTTTGGTAAACAGAGAATAGGTAGTGAAAGCTTTACGGAAGATGAAAGCTGGCAAGGCAGCAGGTTTGGATGGTATTGCAGTGGAGTTTATAAAAAAAATGGGGTAATTGTGTTGTTGATTCGTTGGTAAGAATATTCAATGTATGTATGGATCATGATGTGCCTGAGGAGTGGCAGAATCCATGCATAGTGCCACTGAACAAAGGCAAAGGGAATAAAGGTGAGTGTTCAAATTACAGAGGCATAGGTTTGTTGAATATTCCTGGGGAATTATATGGGAGGGTATTGATTGAGAGGGTGAAGGCATGTACAGAGCATCAGATTGGGGAAGAGCAGTGTGGTTTCAGAAGTGGTAGAGGATGTGTGGATCAGGCATTTGCTTTGGAGAATGTATGTGAGAAATACTCAGAAAAACAGATGGATTTGTATGTAGCATTTATGGATCTGGAGAAGGCATATGATAGAGTTGATAGAGATGTTCTGTGGAAGGTATTAAGAGTATATGGTGTGGGAAGTTAGATGCTAGAAACAGTGAAAGGTTTTTACAAAGGATGTAAGTCATGTGTACGAGGAGGAAGAGAGGAAAGTGACTAGTTCCCAGTGAATTTCCGTTTGCGGCAGGTGTGTGTGATGTCACCATGGTTGTTTAATTTGCTTATGGATGGGATGGTTAGGGAGGTGAATGCAGGAGTTTTGGAAAGAGGGACAAGTATGCAGTTATTTCTGGATAAGAGGGGCAAGTATGCAGTCTGTTCTGGATGATAGGGATTGGGAAGTGAGTCAGCTGTTGTTCGCTGATGACACAGCGCTGGTGGCTGACTCGGGTGAGAAACTGCAAAAGTTGGTGGCTGAGTTTGGTAAAGTGCATGAAAGAAGAAAGTTGAGACTAAATGTGAATAAGAGGAAGGTTATTAGGTTCAGTAGGGTTGAGGGACAAGTAAATTGGGAGGTAAGTTTGAATGAAGAAAAAATGGGGAGGTGAAGCGTTTTAGATATCTGGGAGTGGACTTAGCAGCGGATGGAACCATGGAAGTGGAAGTGAGTCACTGGGTGGGGGAGGAAGCAAAGGTGGTGATGTGAGAAGGAGATGGAGTGAGTATTTTGAAGGTTTGTGGAATGTGTTAGATGATAGAGTGGCAGATGTAGGGTGTTTTGGTCGAGGTGGTGTGCGAAGTGAGAGGGTTAGGGAGGATGATTTCATAAACAGAGAAGAGGTAGTAAAAGCTTTGCGGAAGATCAAAGCTGGTAATGCAGCGGGTTTGGATGGTATTGCAGTGGAATTTATTAAAAAAGGGAGTGACTGTTGTTGACTGGTTGGTGAGGATATTTAATGTATGACTAATGGTGAGGTGCCTGAGGATTGGCGGAATGCTGGCATAATGCCATTGTATAAAGGCAAAGCGGATAAAGGTGAATGCTCAAATTACAGAGGTATAAGTCTGTTGAGTATTCCTGGGAAATTATATGGGAGGGTATTGATTGAGAGGGTGAAGGCATGTACAGAGCATCAGATTGGGGAAGAGCAGTGTGGTTTCAGAAGTGGTAGAGGATGTGTGAATCAGGTGTTTGCTTTGAAGAAAGTATGTGGGAGATGGGAGGCAGCAGTTTTTACATGCATGAAGGAAAGTATGAAAGGAAGAGGATACAAGTGCAAAAATGGAGGGTGAAAAAATTTGAGGCAAGAAGGGCAATAATGATGTTGAAGGCTGAAAAGGCACCTAGAGTGGATGGGATTATAGCTGAACTGCTGGAGCATGGAGAAGAAAGTGTGATATGAGTGGATGCATTTGATATGCAAAGGTGGGCACCCAGTCCTTAAAAAGGAACGATGGCCCTGGCCATTGAATTAAAATGGATAGGCTGTTCCAGTCACAGTCCTTCCCGAAGAAAGGAACTAGGACCGACTTAGTCCTCAGTCTTCAGTCCTTTCATTTATCATAGGGGAAAAATAATAATTTGAAGTGAAACACAAACAACCAATTAAAAACACCAGTAGAAGTAATACAAATAGTATTTAATTGTATTTGATACAAGTAACTACAATAATACTTCATTTTCCCTTCAAGAAAACCAGCATTTCAAAAAAAGCTGTCGCTGAGCCATGATCTTTTCAGCTTGAGGACGTCTTTTCCCAAAGAGAAAAGCCACTCTATGGTAGCACTGGAGGGGATAAGTGTATTAAACTTTATGAACAAGTCCTTCAACACGGTGTGGGAATGAGTATTTGTTGATGCTGAGGGGTTTCACAGACCTCTTGCTGAGAAATGTTTCCATCAACTTGGTCCTGGTTTCTTTGCTTTTTGTCCCACCCTTGTAAAGAGACCCAAAGAAGTCCTTATCTTGGTCATTCTCATCCTCACTACTGCTTGGTTTCTTGCTCGAGTCTGTCAGAATCTTCTTCACCTTGGCTGTGATCTCAACGTCATAATGACGTCCTTCAACTGTCTCATCCAGCCCAATTAAGTGAGGGTGTAGTACATCTGCCAGGAGGCCGTCCATGTTCTCAAAAAGGGGACCAAACCTGCTTTTGATGCCATTCTAGACAGCAACTACCAGTGACTGACACAACTTGACATTGGTGCTTTCCTTCAGCCCCTTCAATATTTTGAGAGAGATGGCTTAGCTGGGTAGAAGCGTCCCCATGTAGGATTTGCCCTCCCTTTGCATGATGTCCAATGCCTTACAGACCAGTTGCATCACCTCATGATACTCTTTGGAGAAGCAAATGAAAAGGATCAAGAATGTGGGACCATCCAGAATTGATTAGAAATAGACTATTGGTCCCCATTCTGGTCCTGACTGGGAAAAGACCAACTTTTCCGGTCATGGTCCTCATAATGGAATGAATTTTAGGAATTTGGTCCTTCTGGAACTTGGTCCTGCCCACTTTTGCTGATTTGTAATTTAGCATGGAAACAGAAGGTTGTGCCTGAGAATTGGTGAATGCTATTATTGTTCCTTTATTCAAAGAAAAAGGTGCTAGGGATGTATGTAGCAACTATAGGGGAATAAATCTGTTAAAGTAGGTAGTAGATGGTAGGCAGCCAATGACCAGGAAGGAATACTTCCAGTACTACCTGCCTGGGTATTGATAGGGTTAGTTAGTGACATCTGCATGGTGAGTCAACATTTCAGTGGTTGTCAAGTTGCACTTCTCTGACCCAGGTAGCTGTCTTTTCTTTCTGCCTCACTCACATGTGAACTACTGGCATTCTGTCCACAAACATACAATCTCTCCTTGTCACACATAATGCTTGACATCAATTAGCTCATGCAGCTAATTCTTCGTTACTCTAGATTTTCCATGAGGCGAGTGCTATGTGCTAGCCCTACCTTTTGGCAAAACGGTAGGAGCAGTAGGTAGATGTGGTAGGTAGGAGCATTAGGTAGAAAAATTAAGTAGTAGTCAGTAGGAAATTAGGTAGGAGCCTCTGAAAACAGTGTGCTAGACTTGTACTCTGCCAGTGGTGTGTAAAGGGTGAGGTACCAAAGGTTAAGAAGCGGCACTGGAGTTCAATAGTTAGGGAGACTATTGCTGTGGCCATCCCCATGAGGGAGTTCAAGAAAGAAACAGGCATCAGAGATACAGATAGATAGATTGAAGTCTGTTAAATATAACAGGGTAAGTGTATACAAGAATGTTGATTGATAGAGTGATGGAAGTGACTGAATGCAGGATAAGTGAGGGGCAAGAGGGTTTTGGGAAAGGATGGGGATGTGTGGATCAGATCTTCGTGTTAAAGATGACCATGGAATAGAATTTTGCAAAAGATAAGAAGTTGTATGCCGCTTTTATGGATTAGGAGAAATTGTATGACAGTCAAGAGGAATGCTTTATAGGATGTATTAAGGATATATGGGGTAGGGGGAAAACTGCTGGATGGTGTGAAAGCCTTCTATAGAGATGCAAATGCATAAGTTAGAGATGGAGAGTTGAGCAAAAGTTTTGGTTTATATGCAGTTGTAAGGCAGGACTGTATGATGTCACCTTGGCTTTTTATCATATTCATATATATATATGGATGGAGTGATAAGAGAGATGAAAGCAAAATTAAGAAAAGGGGTGTAGAGATGGAGTATAGCAGTGAGATATGGTGGCTAGTGGCAAGTCTGTTTGTGGATGACACTGTGTTGTTTGCTATGAGTGAAGAGGAGGTGCAGAAGGTTGTGTGTTTTATGATATGGGTAAGCACAGGTGATTGAAGATAAAAGCAAGTATAAGTAATGATGTTTGAAAGAAAACAGAGTGAATACACATTTTGTAAAACCATGTAGAATGAAAAAAGAAAGAGTACTAAACTATAATTTGGATATGGGGGGAGAAAGACTGGAAGAGGTGAAGGAATTTAAGTATATAGGAGCTGTCTTGGATAAATTTGTTATATGGAAGGAGAGATATAGGAAAGAGTGGTACATGGTAGAAGAGTCTTTGGGTCCCTTAATAGCATAATGAAGGAAAGAGGTGTAAGTATGGAAGTGAAGAGAGGATTAAGGGATAACATATTCCCCCAACCCTGACCTATGCAGCTGAAACTTGAACATGGAATGAGTTGCAGAGCTTATATAAATCCAGCCTGTGGAAATGAGATGTTTGAGAGGAGCATGCTGTAAGATGAGAAGAAATCAACAAAGAAAAGAAGGGGTGTACAAGAGATGTGATAAGGCAGGGAATGGATTGGTAGAGTGGGTGGTTTGGGCATGTGGAAAGAATGCAAGACTAGGAATTTACAAAGAGAGTATATTATAGAACAATTAAAGGGTTTAGTGTTAGAGGAAGACCACCTGTGACATGGGCAAATAGAGTGGAAGAATACTGGAGGGAGGGAAATGGTGGGTGAATGCTTTGAATAGTGTATGTGGGGGAGACATGTAAGGACAGGGATAAGAGGACACTCTTTTGCCGTGGCCACCCCCTGAGTGGGAGTTCCTGGAGGGAACGGGCATTAGCGATATAGATAGATAGAATAAGTAGGTATGACGTTTGCTCTTATCCACTCCCTTGGCACTTTGCCATGCTACAGCAACATCTTGAAAAATATTTCATGAGGTGTGTCCAGCATATCTGTACACATTTTCAGCACATAGAGTGAAATTTCATCAGGACCATTAGCTTTGCATGGGTTAAGGCCTTATAGCATTCCCTTGTTTTCTAGATATCTCAATGCTTTCCAAAACCTCCTCCCCATTCCAGCTCACTGGTCTGTGGGGCTATGGTGTTTTCCACTATGAAAACATTCTTGAACTTGTTTGGCTCCTCACATACCCTAACATCATCCACTATAATTCTCCCCTCTGTATCCCTTAGCCAGATTAGCTGCTCTTTGACTGACAATTTATTCCTTATGAATTAATGAATAAGTTTTGGATTTCCTCCTGCCCTATTCATGATAATCTTATCAGAGTTTTTTGTTCCTCTTTCTTATCCAGCAATACCCATTCCTATCTATCTATATCTCAGAATCCTGTTACCTTGGGGAACTCCCAACAAGAGGGTGGCCATGGCAAAAAAGTGTCCCCTTATCCCTGTCCGGACATGCCTCCCTTGCATACACCATCCATCCACACATTCTTCCATAATTTCTCTCCCTTTAGTACTCTTCCACCATATTTCCCCATGTCATGGGTGGTCTTCCTTTCACATCAATCCCTTTAATCATACAATCATACACTCCTTGTAAATTCCTAATCTTGCATGTTTTCTACATACCCAAACCACCTCCAAATATTACGTTTCGCTCATCTACCACTCAACATTTCATTCCCAGCCATACTAAATATATCATACACCACTCCATTGCTTTCTTCATTCCATGTACTAATACCACATGCTACTGTCATGTAATTCATTTCCATAACCTGGATTCTTAACCTCTGAGACTCATCCCATGTTTCAGCTGCATAGGGCAGGGTTGGGAGGACTACACTGTTTCTTGATCCTTTCTTCACTACCATACTTACATCTCTACCCTTCATTATTCTATCATGGGAACCAATTACTCTTCTAACATGTACCACTATTTTCCTTATATCTCTTTCCATATCACCAATACAGCTCCCAAATACTTAAATTCTGTCACCCCTTCCAGTCTTTCTACCCCATATCTATAACATAGTTTAGTACATTTTCTTCTCTCACTTTACAGGGCTTTGCAAAATGTATATCTTCATTGTGTTGCACTTCAAACACAATTATTTTATTTCTATTTTCATATTTATTTTATTTATTTTTATTTCTTATACTTTGTCGCTGTCTCCCGCGTTAGTGAGGTAGTGCAAGGAAACAGACGAAAGAATAGCCCAACCCACCCACATACACATATATATACATACACGTCCACAAACAGCACATATACATAACTATACATCTCAACGTATACATATATATACACACAGACATATACATATATACACATGTACATAATTCATACTGTCTGCCCTTATTCATTCCTGTTGCCACCCCGCCACACATGAAATGAAAACCCCCTCCCCCCGCATGTGCACGAGGTAGCACTAGGAAAAGACAACAAAGGTCACATTTGTTCACACTCAGTCTCTAGCTGTCATGTATAATGCACAGAAACCACAGCTCCCTTTCCACATCCAGGCCCCACAAGACTTTCCATGGTTTACCCCAGACGCTTCACATGCCCTGGTTCAATCCACTGACAGCACGTCGACCCCAGTATACCACATCATTCTAATTCACTCTATTCCTTGCACGCCTTTCATCCTCCTGCATGTTCAGGCCCCGATCACTCAAAATCTTTTTCACTCCATCTTTCCTCCTCCAATTTGGTCTCCCACTTCTCCTTGTTCCCTACTGACATATATATATATCCTCTTTGTCAATCTTTCCTCACTCATCCTCTCCATGTGACCAAACCATTTCAAAACACCCTCTTCTGCTCTCTCAACCACACTCTTTTTATTACCACACATCTCTCTTACCCTTTCATTACTTATTCAATCAAACCACCTCACACCACATATTGTCCTCAAACATCTCATTTCCACCACATCCACCCTCCTGCACACAACTCTATAGCCCACGCCTCGCAGCCATACAACATTGTTGGAACCACTATTCCTTCAAACATACCCATTTTTGCTTTCCAAGATAATGTTCTCGACTTCCACACATTTTTCAACGCTCCCAAAACTTTCACCCCCTCCCTCACCCTATGACTCACTTCCGATTCCATGGTTCCATCCGCTGCCAAATCCACTCCCAGATATCTAAAACAGTTCACTTCCTACAGTTTTTCTCCATTCAAACTTACCTCCCAATCGACTTGTCCCTCAACCCTAATCTACCTAATAACATTGCTCTTATTCACATTTACCCTCAGTTTTCTTCTTTCACTCACTTTACCAAACTCAGTCACCAGCTTCTGCAGTTTCTCACCCGAATCAGCCACCAGCACTGTATCATCAGCGAACAACAACTGACTCGCTTCCCAAGCTCTCTCATCCACAACAGACTGCATACTTGCCCCTCTTTCCAAGACTCTTGGATTCACCTACCTAACAACCCCATCCATGAACAAATTAAACAACCATGGAGACATCACACATCCCTGCTGCAAACCTACATTCACTGAGAACCAATCACTTTCCTCTCTCCCTACACATACACATGCCTTACATCCTCGATAAAATCTTTTCACTGCTTCTAACAACTTGCCTCCCACACCATATATTCTTAATACCTTCCACAGAGCATCTCTATCAACTCTATCATATGCCTTCTACACATCCATAAATGCTACATACAAATCCATTTGCTTTTCTAAGTATTTCTCACATACATTTTTCAAAGCAAACACCTGATCCACACATCCTCTACCACTTCTGAAACCACACTGCTCTTCCCCAATCTGATGCTCTGTACATGCCTTCACCCTCTCAATCAAAACCCTCCCATATAACTTCCCAGGAATACTCAACAAACTTATACCTCTAACTTGAGCACTCACTCTTATCCCCTTTGCCTTTGTACAATGGCACTATGCAAGCATTCCGCCAGTCCTCAGGCACTTCACCATGAGTCATACATACATTAAATAACCTTACCAACCAGTCAACAATACAGTCACCCCCTTTTTTAATAAATTCCAATGCAATACCATCCAAACCTGCTGCCTTGCCGGCTTTCATCCTCCGCAAAGCTCCCACTACCTCTTCTCTGTTTACCAAATCATTTTCCCTAACCCTCTCACTTTGCACACCACCTCGACCAAAACACCCTATATCTGCCACTCTATCATCAAACACATTCAACAAACCTTCAAAATACTCACTCCATCTCCTTCTCACATCACCACTACTTGTCATCACCTCCCCATTAGCCCCCTTCACTGATGTTCCCATTTGTTCCCTTGTCTTACGCACTTTATGTACCTCCTTCCAAAACATCTTTTTATTCTCCCTAAAATTTAATGATACTCTTTCACCCCAACTCTCATTTGCCCTCTTTTTCGCCTCTTGCACCTTTTTCTTGACCTCCTGCCTCTTTCTTTTATACATCTCCCACTCATTTGAATTTTTTCCCTGCAAAAATCATCCAAATGCCTCTCTCTTCTCTTTCACTAATAATCTTACTTCTTCATCCCACCACTCACTACCCTTTCTAATCTGCCCACCTCCCACGCTTCTCATGCCACAAGCATCTTTTGCACAAGCCATCACTGCTTCTCTAAATACATCCCATTCCTCCCCCCACTCCCTTTACGTCCTTTGTTCTCACCTTTTTCCATTCTGTACTCAGTCTCTCCTGGTATTTCCTCACACAAGTCTCCTTCCCAAGCTCACTTACTCTCACCACTCTCTTCACCCCAACATTCTCTCTTCTGAAAACCCCTACAAATCTTCACCTTCGCCTCCACAAGATAATGATCAGACATCCCTCCAGTTGCACCTCTCAGCACATGAGCATCCAAAAGTCTCTCCACCATGCGCCTATCAATTAACACGTAATCCAATAACGCTCTCTGGCCATCTCTCCTACTTACATACGTATACTTATGTATATCTCTCTTTTTAAATCAGGTATTCCCAATCACCAATCTTTTTTCAACACATAAATCTACAAGCTCTTCACCATTTCCATTTACAACACTGAACACCCCATGTATACCAATTATTCCCTCAACTGCCACATTACTCACCTCTGCATTCAAATTACCCATCATTATAACCTGGTCTCGTGCATCAAAACTACTAACACACTCACTCAGCTGCTCCCAAAACACTTGCCTCTCATGATCTTTCTTCTCATTCATCTTCACATTTATCTTTAATCGCCCATGCTTACAGACATCATAAAAAATGCTTACAACCTTCTGCAACTCCTCTTCATCTCAGCAAATAACACAGCATCATCTACAAATAGGCTTATCATGAGCCACCGTACCTTAATACTACACTCCACCTCTACACCCCTTTTCCCTAGTTGTGCTTTCATCTTTGTTATTATTCCATCCAAATATATGTTAAAAAGCCACAGTGACATCACACAGCTCTGCCTCATAACAACATGTATACCAAAACATTTGCTCAACTCTCCATCCACCTCTTACACATGCATTTGTTCCTCTACAAAAGGCTTTCACATCATCCAACAGTTGTTCCCCTACCCCATATAGCCTTAACACATCCCATAAAGCATTCCACTCAACTCTGTCATATGCATTCTCCATATCCATACCTTTCAATAGATACTTTTTTACAGTCATTATAGCTTCTTACCTTTCATCAGAAACTTTTTCACAATCATTCTTACAGCAAAATCTGGTCCATATCCCCTAGGTTTCCTCAAGCTCTGTTGCTCCTCACTTATTCTGCATTCAATCACTTCCATCCCTCTGTCAACCATCTTGCATACACTTTTCCTGGTATACTTAACATATTTTTTTCATGCTTGAAAGCTGTTTCCTGTGTTTACGAGATAATGCCAGGAAACAGGTGGAGTAAGACACATCCACTCACATACATATATGCACATACACATACACATACATATACATGTATATATATACATACATACACATACATACAGGATGGTGAGAGGTGTGCAAGGAATAGAGTGAATTGGAACGATGTGGCATACCGGGGTCGACATGCTGTCAATGGACTGAACCAGGGCATGTGAAACGTCTGGGGTAAACCATGGAAAGGTCTGCAGGGACTGGATGTGGACAGGGAGCAATGGTTTTTGTGCATTACCCATGACAGCCAGAGAGTGAGTGTGAATGAATGTGGCTACCTTCGTCTGTTTTCCTGGCGCTACCTTGCTGAAGGAGGGGTTAGCAATGCTGTATCCTGTGGGACAGGGTATTACCAGGAATGGAAGAAGGCAAGCAAGTATGAATATGTATATAGGAATATGATAATATGTATATGTAAGCACATGTGCAGAAGTTGGTGACTGAGTTTGGTAAAGTGTGTGAAAGAAGAGAGCTGAGAGTAAATGTGAATAAGAGCAAGATTATTAGGTTCAGCAGGGCTGAGGGACAAGTTAATTGGGAGGTGTTTGAATGGAGAAAAACTGGAAGAACTGTTTTAGATATCTGGGTGGGGATTTAGCAACAGATGGAACCATGGAAGCAGAAATGAGTCAAAGCGTGGGGAGGGAGCAAAGGTTCTGGAAGTGTTAAAGAATGTGTGGAAGGCGAGAATGTTATCTCAGAGAACAAAAATGGGTGTGTTTGGAGGAATAGGGGTTCCAACAATGTTATATGGTTGTGAGGCATGAGCTATAGATAGGGTTGTGCGGAGGAGGGTGGATGTCTTGGAAATGAAATGTTTGAGGACGATATGTGGTGTGGGGTGGTTTGATCGAGTAAGTAATGAAAGAGTAAGAGAGATGTGTGGTAATAAAAAGTGTGGTTGAGAGAGTAGAAGAGGGCATGTAGAAATGGTTTGGTCACATGAAGAGAATGAGTGAGGAAAGACTGACAAAGAGAATAAATCTGTCTGAAGTGGAGGGAATGAGAATAAGCAGAAGACCAAATTGGAGGTGGAGGGATGGAATGAAAAAAATTTTGAGCAATAAGAGCCTGAACATACAAGAGGGCGAAAGGCATGCAAAGAATAGAGTGAATTGGAATGATGTGGTATACTGGGGTCGACATTCTGTCACTGGATTCAACCAGGGTATGTGAAGCATCAGGGGTAAACCATGAAAAGTTTTGAGGGGCCTGGATGTGCAAAGAGAGCTGTGGTTTCAGTGCATTATATGTGACAGCTAGATACTGAGAGTGAATAAATGTGGTCTTATTTGTCTTTTCCTAGCGCTACTCCACGACTCGCAACCATATAATATTGTTGGAACCACTGTTCCTTCAAACATACCCATTTTTGCTCTCTGAGATAATGTTCTCGCCCTCCACACATTCTTCAACGTTGTTTTGGGAGCAGCTGCGTGAATGTGTTAGCAGTTTTGATGCACGTGACCTGGTTATAAAGATGGGTGATTTGAATGCAAAAGTGAGTAATGTGGCAGTTGAGGGTATAAGTGGTGTAAATGGGGTGTTCAGTGTTGTAAATGGAAATGGTGAAGAGCTTGTAGATTTTTGTGCTGAAAAAGGACAGGTGATTGGGAATACCTGGTTTAAAAAGAGAGATATACATAGGATATACGTATGTAAGTAGGAGAGATGGCCAGAGAGCGTTATCAGATTGTGTTAATTGATAGGCGCATGAAAGAGAGACTTTTGGATGTTAATGTGCTGAGAGGTGCAGCTGGAGGGATGTCTGATCATTATCTTGTGGAAGCGAAGGTGAAGATGTGTATAAGTTTTCAGAAAAGAAGAGAGAATGTTGGGGTGAAGAGAGTGGTGAGAGTAAGTGGGTTTGGAAATGAGACTTGTCTGTGAAAGTACCAAGGGAGACTGAGTGCAGAATGGAAAAAGGTGAGACTAAATGACGGAAGGGGAGTTGTGAAGGACTGGGAAGTATGTAGGGAAGCAATGATTGGCTTGCACAAAAGATGCCTGTGGCATGAGAAAGGTGGGAGGTGGGCAGATTAGAAAGGGTAGTGAGTGGTGGGATGAAGAAGTAAGATTGTTAGTGAAAGAAAAAAGAGAGGCATTTGGACGATTTTTGCAGGAAAATAAGGCCAATGACAAGGACATTTCTAAATAAGAAACAGGCAAGAGGTCAAGAAAAAGGTGCAAGAGGTGAAAAAGAGGGCAAATGAGAGTTGGGGTGAGAGAGTATCACTAAATATTAGGGAGAATAAAAAGGTGTTTTGGAAGGAAGTAAATAAAGTGCTTAAGATAAAAGAACAAATGGGAACAACGGTGAAGGGGGCAAATGGGGAGGTAATCACAAGTAGTGGTGAAGTGAGAGGGAGATGGAGTGAATATTTTAAAGGTTTGTTGATTATGTTTGACGACAGAGTGGCAAATATAGGGTGTTCTGGTCGAGGTGGTGTGCGAAGTGAAAGGGTCAGGGAAAATGACTTGGTAAACAGAGAAGAGGTAGTGAAAGCTTTGCGAAAGATGAAAGCCGGCAAGACGGTGGGTTTGGATGGTGTTGCAGTAGAATTTACTAAAAAAGGGGGTGTCTGTGTTGTTGACTGATTGGTGAGGATATTCAATGTAGGTATGTTTCATGGTGAAGTGCCTGAAGATTGGCGGAATGCATTCATAGTGCCATTGTACAAAGGCAAAGAGGATAAAGGTGAGTGTTCAATTTACAGAGTTATTAGTTTGTTGAGTATTCCTGGGAAATTACATGGGAGGGTATTGATTGAGAGGGTGAAGGCATGTACAGAGCATCAGATTGGGGAAGAGCAGGGTGGTTTCAAAAGTGAAAAAGAATGTGTGCATCTGGGCTTTGCTTTGAAGAATGTATGTGAGAAATACTTAGAAAAACAGATGGATTTCTATGTAACATTTACGGATCTGGAGATGGCATATGATAGAGATGATAAACGAGATGTTCTTTGAAAGGTATTAACGGTATAAGGTGTGGGAGATAAGTTGCTAGAAGCAGTGAAAAGTTTTTATCAAGGATATAAGGCATGTGTATGAGTAGGAAGAGAGGAAAGTGATTGGATTCAAGTGAATGTTGGTTTGCGGCAGGAGTGCATGATGTCTCCATGGTTGGTTACTTTGTCTATGGATAGGGTTGTTAGGGAGGTGAATGCAAAAGTTTTGGAGAGAGGGGCAAGTGTGCAGCCTACTGTGGATGAGAGGGCTTGAGAAGTGAGTCAGTTATTGTTCGCTGATGATACAGCGCTGGTGGCTGATTCGGGTCAGAAACTATAGAAGCTGTTGACTGAGTTTGGTAAAGTGTGCGAAAGAAGAAAGCTGAGAGTAAATGTGAATAACAGCAAAGGTTATTAGGTTCAGTAGGGTTGAGGGACAAGTAAATTGGGAGGTAAGTTTGAGAGGAGAAAAACTGGAGGAAGTGAAGTGTTCTAGATATCTAAGAATGGATTTAGCAGTGGATGGACCCATGGAATTGGAAGTGAGTCACAGGATGGGGAGGGCGTGAAGGTTTTGGGAGCGTTGAAGAATGTGTGGAAGGCGAGAACATTATCTCGGAGAGAAAAAATGGGTATGTTTGAAGGAATAGTGGTTCCAACATTGTTATATGGTTGTGAGGCATGGGGTATAGATAGGGTTCTGCAGAGGACGGTGGATGTGCTGGAAATGAGATGTTTCAGAACAATATGTGGTGTGAGGTGGTTTGATTGAGTAAGTAATGAAAAGGTAAAAGAGATGTATGGTAATAAAAAGAGTGTGGTTGAGAGAGCACAAGAGGGTGTATTGAAATGGTTTGGTTACATGGAGAGAATGAGTGAGGAAAGATTGACAAAGAGGATATATGTGTCAGAGGTGGAGGGAACGAGAAGTGGGAGACCAAATTGGATGTGGAAAGATGGAGTGAAAAAGATTTTGAGAGATTGGGGCCTGAACATAGAGGAGGGTGAAAGGCAGGCATGGAATAGAGTGAATTGGAGTGATGTGGTATACTGGGGTCGATGTACTGTCGATGGATTGAACCAGGGCATGTGAAGTGTCTGGGATAAACAATGGAAAGTTTTGTGATGCCTGGATGTGAAAAGAGAGCTGTGGTTTTGGTGCATTACACATGACAGCTAGAGACTGAGTGTGAACGAAAGTGGCCTTCGATGTCTTATCTTAGCGCTACCTCTCATGCACTTGGGGGGAAGGGGGTGCCATTTCATGTGTGGCAGGGTGGTGCTGGGAATGGATGAAAGCAACATGTATGAATATGTACATATGTATATATGTATATGTGTATGTATGTATATGTATGAATACGTTGAAACGTATAGGTATGTATATGCAAATGTGCGGGCATTTATGTATATACACGTGTATGTGGGAGGGTTGGGCCATTCTCTCGTCTGTTTCCTTGTGCTACCTTGCTAAAGTAAGAGACTGCAACAAAGCATATAAATAAATATGAAAAAAATATTATATTTTATTTTTTATTATACTTTGTCGCCGTCTCCCGCGTTTGCGAGGTAGCGCAAGGAAACAGACGAAAGAAATGGCCCAACCCCCCCCCCATACACATGTATATACATACGTCCACACACGCAAATATACATACCTACACAGCTTTCCATGGTTTACCCCAGACGCTTCACATGCCCTGCTTCAATCCACTGACAGCACGTCAACCCCGGTATACCACATCGCTCCAATTCACTCTATTCCTTGCCCTCCTTTCACCCTCCTGCATGTTCAGGCCCCGATCACACAAAATCTTTTTCACTCCATCTTTCCACCTCCAATTTGGTCTCCCTCTTCTCCTTGTTCCCTCCACCTCCGACACATATATCCTCTTGGTCAATCTTTCCTCACTCATCCTCTCCATGTGCCCAAACCACTTCAAAACACCCTCTTCTGCTCTCTCAACCACGCTCTTTTTATTTCCACACATCTCTCTTACCCTTATGTTACTCACTCGATCAAACCACCTCACACCACACATTGTCCTCAAACATCTCATTTCCAGCACATCCATCCTCCTGCGCACAACTCTATCCATAGCCCACGCCTCGCAACCATACAACATTGTTGGAACCACTATTCCTTCAAACATACCCATTTTTGCTTTCCGAGATAATGTTCTCGACTTCCACACATTCTTCAAGGCCCCCAGGATTTTCGCCCCCTCCCCCACCCTATGATCCACTTCCGCTTCCATGGTTCCATCCGCTGCCAGATCCACTCCCAGATATCTAAAACACTTCACTTCCTCCAGTTTTTCTCCATTCAAACTCACCTCCCAATTGACTTGACCCTCAACCCTACTGTACCTAATAACCTTGCTCTTATTCACATTTACTCTTAACTTTCTTCTTCCACACACTTTTCCAAACTCAGTCACCAGCTTCTGCAGTTTCTCACATGAATCAGCCACCAGCGCTGTATCATCAGCGAACAACAACTGACTCACTTCCCAAGCTCTCTCATCCCCAACAGACTTCATACTTGCCCCTCTTTCCAAAACTCTTGCATTTACCTCCCTAACAACCCCATCCATAAACAAATTAAACAACCATGGAGACATCACACACCCCTGCCGCAAACCTACATTCACTGAGAACCAATCACTTTCCTCTCTTCCTACACGTACACATGCCTTACATCCTCGATAAAAACTTTTCACTGCTTCTAACAACTTTCCTCCCACACCATATATTCTTAATACCTTCCACAGAGCATCTCTATCAACTCTATCATATGCCTTCTCCAGATCCATTAATGCTACATACAAATCCATTTGCTTTTCTATACATATATACATACATATATATTTATTTATCTATTTATTTTGCTTTGTCATTGTCTCCCGTGTTTGCGAGGTAGCGCAAGGAAACAGATGAAAGAAATGGCCCAACCCACCCCCATACACATGTATATACATACACGTCCACACACGCAAATATACATACCTATACATCTCAATGTACACATATACATACACACACAGACACATACATATATACCCATGCACACAATTCACACCGTCTGCCTTTATTCATTCCCATCGCCACCTCGCCGCACATGGAATACCATTCCCCTCCCCCCTCATGTGTGCGAGGTAGCACTAGGAAAAGACAACAAAGGCCCCATTTGTTCACACTCAGTCTCTAGCTGTCATGCAATAATACCCGAAACCACAGCTCCCTTTCCACATCCAGGCCCCACACAACTTTCCATGGTTTACCCCAGACGCTTCACATGCCCTGATTCAATCCACTGACAGCACGTCAACCCCGGTATACCACATCAATCCAATTCACTCTATTCCTTGCCCACCTTTTACCCTCCTGCATGTTCAGGCCCTGATCACTCAAAATCTTTTTCACTCCATCTTTCCACCTCCAATTTGGTCTCCCACTTCTCCTTGTTCCCTCCACCTCTGACACATATATCCTCTTGGTCAATCTTTCCTCACTCATTCTCTCCATGTGCCCAAACCATTTCAAAACACCTTCTTCTGCTCTCTCAACCACGCTCTTTTTTTTTTTGTATTATCCCTGGGGATAGGGGAGAAAGAATACTTCCCATGCATTCCTCACGTGTCGTAGAAGGCGACTAAAGGGAATGGGAGCGGGGGGCTAGAAACCCTCCCCTCCTTGTATTTTAACTTTCTAAAAGGGGAAACAGAAGAAGGAGTCACGCGGGGAGTGCTCATCCTCCTCGAAGGATCAGATTGGGGTGTTTAAATGTGTGTGGATGTAACCAAGACGAGAAAAAAGGAGAGATAGGTAGTATGTTTGAGGAAAGGAACCTGGGTGTGTTGGCTCTGAGCGAAACGAAGCTCAAGAGTAAAGGGGAAGAGTGGTTTGGGAATGTCTTGGGAGTAAAGTCAGGGGTTAGTGAGAGGACAAGAGCAAGGGAAGGAGTAGCACTACTCCTGAAACTGGAGTGGTGGGAGTATATGATAGAGTGTAAGAAAGTAAACTCTAGATTGATATGGGTAAAACTGAAAGTTGATGGAGAGAGATGGGTGATTATTGGTGCATATGCACCTGGGTATGAGAAGAAAGATCATGAGAGGCAAGTGTTTTGGGAGCAGCTGTATGAGTGTGTTAGTGGTTTTGATGCACGAGACCGGGTTATAGTGATGGGTGATTTGAATGCAAAGTTGAGTAATGTGGCAGTTGAGGGAATAATTGGTATACATGGGGTGTTCAGTGCTGTAAATGGAAATGGTGATGAGCATGTAGATTTATGTGCTGAAAAAGGACTGGTGATTGGGAATACCTGGTTTAAAAAGAGAGATGTACATAAGTATACGTATGTAAGTAGGAAAGATGGCCAGAGAGAATTATTGGATTACGCGTTAATTGATAGGCGCACGAAAGAGAGACTTTTGGATGTTGACGTGCTGAGAGGTGCAACTGGAGAGATGTCTGATCATTATCTTGTGGAGGCGAAGGTGAAGATTTTTAGAGGTTTTCAGAAAAGAAGAGAGAATGTTGGGGAGAAAAGAGTGGTGAGAGTAAGTGAGCTTGGGAAGGAGACTTGTGTGAGGAAGTACCAATAGAGACCGAGTACAGAATGGAAAAAGGTGAGAACAAAGTACGTAAGGAGAGTGGGGGAGGAATGGGATGTAATTAGAGAAGGAGTTATGGCTTGTGCAAAAGATGCTTGTGGCATGAGAAGTGTGGGAGGTGGGCAGATTAGAAAGGGTAGTGAGTGGTGGGAAGAAGAAGCAATATTATTAGTAAAAGAGAAAAAAGAGGCATTTGGACGATTTTTGTAGGGAAGTAATGCAAATGAGTGGGAGATGTATAAAAGAAAGAGGCAGGAGGTCAAGAGAAAGGTGCAAGAGGCAAAATAGAGGGCAAATGAGAGTTGGGGTGAGAGAGTATCATTAACTTTTAGGGAGAATAAAAAAAATGTTTTGGAAGGAGGTACATAAACTGCGTAACATAAGGGAACAAATGGGTTCATCAGTGATGGAGGCAAATGGGGAGGTGATAACAAGTAGTAGTGATGTGAGAAGCAGATGGAGTGAGTATTTTGAGGTTATGTTGAATGAATGTGTTTGATGATTGAGTGGCAGATATAGGGTGTTTTGGTCGAGGTGGTGTGCAAAGTGAGAGTGTTAGGGAAAATGATTGGGTAAACAGAGAAAAGGTAGTAAAAGCTTTGCAGAAGATGAAAGCCAGGATGACAGTGGATTTGGATGGTATTGCAGTGGAATTTAATAAAAAAGGGGGTGACTGTATTTTTGACTGGTTGTTAAGGTTATTCAATGTATGTATGACTCATGGTAAGGTGCCTGAGGACTGGCGGAATGCTTGCATAGTGCCATTGCACAAAGGCGATGGGGATAAAAGTGAGTGCTCAAATTACAGAGGTATAAGTTTGTTGAGTATTCCTGGAAAATCATATGGGAGGGTATTGATTCAGAGGGTGAAGGCAAGTAAAGATCATCTGATTGGGGAAGAGCAGTGTGGTTTCAGGAGTGGTAGAGGATGTGTGGATCAGGCGTTTGCTTTGAAAAATGTATGTGAGAAATACATAGAAAAACAAATGGATTTGTATGTAGCATTTATGGATGTGGAGAAGGCATATGATAAGAGTTGATAGAGATGCTCTGTGGAAGGTATTAAGAATATATGGTGTGGGAGGTAAGCTGTTAGAAGCAGTGAAAAGTTTTTATTGAGGATGTAGGGCATGTGTACGTGTAGGAAGAGAGGAAAGTGATTGGCTCTCAGGGAATGATGGTTTGTGGCAGGGGTGCGTGATGTCTCCATGGTTGTTTAATTTGTTTATGGATGGGGTTGTTAGGATGGTTTGCAGTGGGGGTGCGTGATGTCTCCATGGTTGTTTAATTTGTTTATGTATGGGGTTGTTAGGGAGGTGAATGCAAGAGTTTTGGAAAGAGGTGCAATTATGGAGTCTGTTGTGGATGAGAGAGCTTGGGAAGTGAGTCAGTTGTTCTTCGCTGATGATACGGCACTGGTGGCTGATTTGGGTAAGAAACTGCAGAAGCTGGTGATTGAGTTTGGTAAAGTGTGTGAAAGAAGAAAGCCGCGAGTAAATGTGAAAAAGAGCAAGGTTATTAGGTATAGTAGGGTTAAGGGACAAGTCAATTGGGAGGTAAGTTTGAATGGAGAAAAACTGGAGGAAGTGAAGTGCTTTAGATATCTGGGAGTGGATTTGGCAGCAGATGGAACTATGGAAGCAGAAGTAAATCATAGAGTGAGGGAGAGGGTGAAAGTTCTGGGAGCATTGAAGAATGTGTGGAAGTCAAGAACGTTATCTTGGAAAGGAAAAATGGGTATGTTTGAAGGAATAGTGGTTCCAACAATGTTATATGGTTGCGAGGCATGGGATATAGATAGAGTTGTGCAGAAGAGGGTGGATAAGCTGGAAATGAGATGTTTGAGGACAATATGTGGTGTGAGGTGGTTTGATCGAGTAAGTAATGAAAGGGTAAGCAAGATGTGTGGTAATAAAAAGAGTGTGGTTGTTAGAGCAGAATAGGGTGTTTTGAAATAGTTTGGACACATGGAGAGAATGAGTGAGGAAAGATTGACCAAGAGGATATATGTGTCGGAGGTGGAGGGAACAAGGAGAAGTGGGAGACCAAATTGGAGGTGGAAAGATGGAGTGAAAAAGATTTTGTGTGATTGGGGCCTGAACATGCAGGAGGGTGAAAGGAGGGCAAGGAATAGAGTGAATTGGATCGATGTGGTATACCGGGGTTGACGTGCTGTCAGTGGATTGAATCAGGGCATGTGAAGCGTCTGGGGTAAACCATGGAAAGCTGTGTAGGTATGTATATTTGCGTGTGTGGACATATGTATATACATGTGTATGGGGGTGGGTTGGGCCATTTTTTTCGTGTTTCCTTGCGCTACCTCGCAAACGCGGGAGACAGCGACAAAGAAAAAAAAAAAAAATATATATATATATATATTTTATCATTATTATTACTATCAGTATCATCAGTGACAAGCCATGCATCACAAAATTCCACACCCTTCCTTCCTTCACCTTAGGCAACCACACCAAAGACGCAGCCACATTACTACTGCCTTGCTTGCCTGCACCTTGTCCACGACTACTACAGCCCTGCCTGCACGCGTGCATGCATGTCATACGACAGCATCAGCAGCAGCACAGAAAAAGAAGTAGCAGTAGTAGAAGCACAGTACAGGGGCAACACAGAGATGTGGCGGGTGAGGAGGAAGAAGAAGAAGAACTTTGCTGTGATGATGCAGAGGACTTGGACACAAAATCAACAACACCAAAAGTAAGTCCAACACCACCACTACAACCTCCTTCACCTCGTCCAGTCCTGCGCCTGAACCCAGGCCCGCTTCCTGCACAGGCCCGACTGGCTCAATATATTATCTCTGGGGATAGGGGATTAAGAATACTTCCCACGTATTCCCTGCGTGTCGTAGAAGGCGACTAAAATGGGAGGGAGCGGGGGGCTGGAAATCCTCCCCTCTGGTTTTTTTTTCTTTTTTTTTCAATTTTCAAAAAGAAGGAACAGAGGGGGCCAGGTGAGGATATTCCAAAAAAGGCCCAGTCCTCTGTTCTTAATGCTACCTCGCTATCACGGGAAATGGTGAAAAGTTTAAAAGAAAAAAGATATATATATATATATATATATATATATATATATATATATATATATATATATATATATATATATTATCCCAGGGGGCAGGGGAGAAAGAATACTTCCACGTATTCCCTGCGTGTTGTAGAGGGCGACTAAAAGGGAAATCTTCCCCTCTCATTTTTTTTTTCCCCCAAAGGAAGGAACAGAGAAGGGGGCCGGGTGAGGATATTCCCTCAGAAGCCCAGTCCTCTGTTCTTAGCGCTACCTCGCTGAGGCGGGAAATTGCGAATAGTATGAAAGAAAGAAAAGAAATATGTATATATATATATATATATATATTTATTATTTATTTTTATTATACTTTGTCGCTGTCTCCCGCGTTTGCGAGGTAGCGCAAGGAAACAGACGAAAGAAATGGCCCAACCCCCCCCATACACATGTATATACATATGTCCACACACGCAAATATACATACCTACACAGCTTTCCATGGTTTACCCCAGACGCTTCACATGCCTTGATTCAATCCACTGACAGCACGTCAACCCCGGTATACCACATCGCTCCAATTCACTCTATTCCTTGCCCTCCTTTCACCCTCCTGCATGTTCAGGCCCCGATCACACAAAATCTTTTTCACTCCATCTTTCCACCTCCAATTTGGTCTCCCTCTTCTCCTCGTTCCCTCCACCTCTGACACATATATCCTCTTGGTCAATCTTTCCTCACTCATTCTCTCCATGTGCCCAAACCACTTCAAAACACCCTCTTCTGCTCTCTCAACCACGCTCTTTTTATTTCCACACATCTCTCTTACCCTTACGTTACTCACTCGATCAAACCACCTCACACCACACATTGTCCTCAAACATCTCATTTCCAGCACATCCATCCTCCTGCGCACAACTCTATCCATAGCCCACGCCTCGCAACCATACAACATTGTTGGAACCACTATTCCTTCAAACATACCCATTTTTGCTTTCCGAGATAATGTTCTCGACTTCCACACATTCTTCAAGGCCCCCAGAATTTTTGCCCCCTCCCCCACCCTATGATCCACTTCCGCTTCCATGGTTCCATCCGCTGCCAGATCCACTCCCAGATATCTAAAACACTTCACTTCCTCCAGTTTTTCCCCATTCAAACTCACCTCCCAATTGACTTGACCCTCAACCCTACTGTACCTAATAACCTTGCTCTTATTCACATTTACTCTTAACTTTCTTCTTCCACACACTTTACCAAACTCAGTCACCAGCTTCTGCAGTTTCTCACATGAATCAGCCACCAGCGCTGTATCAACAGCGAACAACAACTGACTCACTTCCCAAGCTCTCTCATCCCCAACAGACTTCATACTTGCCCCTCTTTCCAAAACTCTTGCACTTACCTCCCTAACAACCCCATCCATAAACAAATTAAACAACCATGGAGACATCACACACCCCTGCCGCAAACCTACATTCACTGAGAATCAATCACTTTCCTCTCTTCCTACACATACACATGCCTTACATCCTCGATAAAAACTTTTCACTGCTTCTAACAACTTGCCTCCCACACCATATATTCTTAATACCTTCCACAGAGCATCTCTATCAACTCTATCATATGCCTTCTCCACATCCATAAATGCTACATACAAATCCATTTGCTTTTCTAAGTATTTCTCACATACATTCTTCAAAGCAAACACCTGATCCACACATCCTCTACCACTTCTGAAACCACACTGCTCTTCCCCAATCTGATGCTCTGTACATGCCTTCACCCTCTCAATTAATACCCTCCCATATAATTTACCAGGAATACTCAACAAACTTATACCTCTGTAATTTGAGCACTCACTCTTATCCCCTTTGCCTTTGTACAATGGCACTATGCACGCATTCCGCCAATCCTCAGGCACCTCACCATGAGTCATACATACATTAAATAACCTTACCAACCAGTCAACAATACAGTCACCTCCTTTTTTAATAAATTCCACTGCAATACCATCCAAACCTGCTGCCTTGCCGGCTTTCATCTTCCGCAAAGCTTTCACTACCTCTTCTCTGTTTACCAAATCATTTTCCCTAACCCTCTCACTTTGCACACCACCTCGACCAAAACACCCTATATCTGCCACTCTATCATCAAACACATTCAACAAACCTTCAAAATACTCACTCCATCTCCTTCTCACATCACCACTACTTGTCATCACCTCCCCATTTGCGCCCTTCACTGAAGTTCCCATTTGCTCCCTTGTCTTACGCACTTTATTTACCTCCTTCCAGAACATCTTTTTATTCTCCCTAAAATTTAATGATACTCTCTCACCCCAACTCTCATTTGCCCTTTTTTTCACCTCTTGCACCTTTCTCTTGACCTCCTGTCTCTTTCTTTTATACATCTCCCACTCAATTGCATTTTTTCCCTGCAAAAATCGTCCAAATGCCTCTCTCTTCTCTTTCACTAATACTCTTACTTCTTCATCCCACCACTCACTACCCTTTCTAATCAACCCACCTCCCACTCTTCTCATGCCACAAGCATCTTTTGCGCAATCCATCACTGATTTCCTAAATACATCCCATTCCTCCCCCACTCCCCTTACTTCCATTGTTCTCACCTTTTTCCATTCTGTACTCAGTCTCTCCTGGTACTTCCTCACACAGGTCTCCTTCCCAAGCTCACTTACTCTCACCACCCTCTTCACCCCAACATTCACTCTTCTTTTCTGAAAACCCATACAAATCTTCACTTTAGCCTCCACAAGATAATGATCAGACATCCCTCCAGTTGCACCTCTCAGCACATTAACATCCAAAAGTCTCTCTTTCGCACGCCTGTCAATTAACACATAATCCAATAACGCTCTCTGGCCATCTCTCCTACTTACATAAGTATACTTATGTATATCTCGCTTTTTAAACCAGGTATTCCCAATCATCAGTCCTTTTTCAGCACATAAATCTACAAGCTCTTCACCATTTCCATTTACAACACTGAACACCCCATGTATACCAATTATTCCCTCAACTGCCACATTACTCACCTTTGCATTCAAATCACCCATCACTATAACCCGGTCTCGTGCATCAAAACCACTAACACACTCATTCAGCTGCTCCCAAAACACTTGCCTCTCATGATCTTTCTTCTCATGCCCAGGTGCATATGCACCAATAATCACCCACCTCTCTCCATCAACTTTCAGTTTTACCCATATTAATCGAGAATTTACTTTCTTACATTCTATCACATACTCCCACAACTCCTGTTTCAGGAGTATTGCTACTCCTTCCCTTGCTCTTGTCCTCTCACTAACCCCTGACTTTACTCCCCAGACATTCCCAAACCACTCTTCCCCTTTACCCTTGAGCTTCGTTTCACTCAGAGCCAAAACATCCAGGTTCCTTTCCTCAAACATACTACCTATCTCTCCTTTTTTCACATCTTGGTTACATCCACACACATTTAGGCACCCCACTCTGAGCCTTCGAGGAGGATGAGCACTCCCCGCGTGACTCCTTCTTCTGTTTCCCATTTTAGAAAGTTAATACAAGGAGGGGAGGATTTCTGGCCCCCCGCTCCCGTCCCCTCTAGTTGCTTTCTACGACATGCGAGGAATACGTGGGAAGTATTCTTTCACCCCTATCCCCAGGGATAATATACATATATATATACATATACACATACACACACATACACATACATACGCACATATACACACACACACACACATACATATATATACATATGAAAAATGTAAGAAACAATTTAGAAAACTGAAACTTCTAGCTTGAAATGAATGAAAAAATGAATGTCACATAATGGTTCAACCTCTGGCTATGGAAAAAGGAAATGTATAATTTATTTACACAAACGTCAATAGCAGTTCTCATCAATTTAACCACTGTATCAATAAGCTTCAATGTCTAAGCTACATTTTTCTCCAATTTCACTATTTTCTTGTCAAAACACCATGTATGAAAACTATCACTCCAGTAACACAACTATAAACATTTACTTCCCCTTTAAAAAAAAGTTCTGGGGAAGTCTGTCTCGATACACTGCGGGAAACTCTACCACCTGGCGAGGTTTGTGTTGCAATGGTTCCCGATTCACAAACGTAGTAGCATCACTGGTGGGCCAAGGTAGTTCCGTTTGCGAAGAGGCGCTTTATATGATGTCTTGACACACAATGATCTTAACGAGGTGATGATAGAGGTCCAGTGGAAGTGTTGGTCAGCGATGGGCAATTTCCTTGCCATGCTGCGTAGAAGTTCCATGTACCTCATCAGGATTGGTTAAGCTCTGCCCTGGACGATCCCGGCGGAGCTGAGGTCCTTTCTTTTCTCCTTCTCTAACGATCTTTACTGTGCCTATATATATATATATTATTTATTTATTTTATTATACTTTGTCGCTGTCTCCCGCGTTTGCGAGGTAGCGCAAGGAAACAGACGAAAGAAATGGCCCAACCCCCCCCCAATACACATGTATATACATACGTCCACACACGCAAATATACATACCTACACAGCTTTCCATGGTTTACCCCAGACGCTTCACATGCCTTGATTCAATCCACTGAGAGCACGTCAACCCCGGTATACCACATCGCTCCAATTCACTCTATTCCTTGCCCTCCTTTCACCCTCCTGCATGTTCAGGCCCCGATCACACAAAATCTTTTTCACTCCATCTTTCCACCTCCAATTTGGTCTCCCTCTTCTCCTTGTTGCCTCCACCTCCGACACATATATCCTCTTGGTCAATCTTTCCTCACTCATTCTCTCCATGTGCCCAAACCATTTCAAAACACCCTCTTCTGCTCTCTTAACCACGCTCTTTTTATTTCCACACATCTCTCTTACCCTTACGTTACTTACTCGATCAAACCACCTCACACCACACATTGACCTCAAACATCTCATTTCCAGCACATCCATCCTCCTGCGCACAACTCTATCCATAGCCCACGCCTCGCAACCATACAACATTGTTGGAACCACTATTCCTTCAAACATACCCATTGTTGCATTCAGAGATAATGTTCTCCACTTCCACACATCCTTCAAGGCTCCCAGAATTATCGCCCCCTCCCCCACCCTATGATCCACTTCCGCTTCCATGGTTCCATCCGCTGCCAGATCCACTCCCAGATATCTAAAACACTTCACTTCCTCCAGTTTTTCTCCATTCAAACTCACCTCCCAATTGACTTGACCCTCAACCCTACTGTACCTAATAACCTTGCTCTTATTCACATTTACTCTTAACTTTCTTCTTTCACACACTTTACCAAACTCAGTCACCAGCTTCTGCAGTTTCTCACATGAATCAGCCACCAGCACTGTATCATCAGCGAACAACTACTGACTCACTTCCCAAGCTCTCTCATCCCCAACAGACTTCATACTTGCCCCTCTTTCCAAAACTCTTGCATTCACCTCCCTAACAACCCCATCCATAAACAAATTAAACAACCATGGAGACATCACACACCCCTGCCGCAAACCTACATTCACTGAGAACCAATCACTTTCCTCTCTTCCTACACGTATACACACACACACACACACATATATATATATATATATATATATATATATATATATATATATATAGGGGATTAAGAATACTTCCCATGTATTCCCTGCGTGTCGTAGAAGGCGACTAAAAGGGGAGGGAGCGGGGGGCTAGAAATCCTCCCCTCTCGGTTTTTTTTTCAATTTTCCAAAAGAAGGAACAGAGTATTGGGCCAGGTGAGGGTATTCCCTCAAAGGCCCAGACCTCTGTTCTTAACGCTACCTCGCTAATGCGGGAAATGGCGAATAGTTTGAAAGAAAAAGATATATATATATATATATATATATATATATATATATATATATTTTTTTTTTTTTTTGTTTATACTTTGTCGCTGTGTCCCGCATTTGCGAGGTAGCGCAAGGAAACAGACGAAAGAAATGGCCCAACCCCCCCCCCATACACATGTATATACATACATCCACACACGCAAATATACATACCTACACAGCTTTCCATGGTTTACCCCAGACGCTTCACATGCCTTGATTCAATCCACTGACAGCACGTCAACCCCGGTATACCACATCGCTCCAATTCACTCTATTCCTTGCCCTCCTTTCACCCTCCTGCATGTTCAGGCCCCGATCACACAAAATCTTTTTCACTCCATCTTTCCACCTCCAATTTGGTCTCCCTCTTCTCCTCGTTCCCTCCACCTCCGACACATATATCCTCTTGGTCAATCTTTCCTCACTCATTCTCTCCATGTGCCCAAACCACTTCAAAACACCCTCTTCTGCTCTCTCAACCACGCTCTTTTTATTTCCACACATCTCTCTTACCCTTACGTTACTCACTCGATCAAACCACCTCACACCACACATTGTCCTCAAACATCTCATTTCCAGCACATCCATCCTCCTGCGCACAACTCTATCCATAGCCCACGCCTCGCACAAACACTTCACTTACTCCAGTTTTTCTCCATTCAAAATCACCTCCCAATTGACTTGACCCTCAACCCTATGTACCTAATAACCTTGCTCTTATTCACATTTACTCTTAACTTTCTTCTTTCACACACTTTACCAACTCAGTCACCAGCTTCTGCAGTTTCTCTCATGAATCAGCCTCAGCACTGTATCATCAGCGAACAACTACTGACTCACTTCCCCAAGCTCTCTCATCCCCAACAGACTTCATACTTGCCCCTCTTTCAAAACTCTTGCATTTCACCTCCACATAACAACCCCATCCATAAACAAATTAAACAACCATGGAGACATCACACACCCCTGCCGCAAACCTACATTCACTGAGAACCAATCACTTTTCCTCTCTTCCTACACGTATACACACACACACCACACACATATATTTATATATATATTATAATATATATATTTTTATATTATATATATATAGGGGATTAAGAATACTTCCCATGTATTCCCTGCGTGTCGTAGAAGGCGACTAAAAGGGGAGGGAGCGGGGGGCTGGAAATCCTCCCCTCTCGGTTTTTTTTTCAATTTTCCAAAAGAAGGAACAGAGTATTGGGCCAGGTGAGGGTATTCCTCAAAGGCCAGACCTCTGTTCTTAACGCTACCTCGCTAATGCGGGAAATGGCGAATAGTTTGAAAGAAAAAGATATATATATATATTATATATTATATATATATATATTATATATATATTTTTTTTTTTTTTGTTTATACTTTGTCGCTGTGCTCCCGCATTTGCGAGGTAGCGCAAGGAAACAGACGAAAGAAATGGCCCAACCCCCCCCCATACCATGTATATTACATACATCCACACACGGCAAATATACATACCTACACAGCTTTCCATGGTTTACCCAGACGCTTCACATGCCTGATTCAATCCACTGACAGCACGTCAACCCCGGTATACCACATCGCTCCAATTCACTCTATTCCTTGCCCTCCTTTCACCTCCTACATACAACATTGTTGGAACCACTATTCCTTCAAACATACCCATTTTTGCTTTCCGAGATAATGTTCTCGACTTCCACACATTCTTCAAGGCTCCCAGAATTTTCGCCCCCTCCCCCACCCTATGATCCACTTCCGCTTCCATGGTTCCATCCGCTGCCAGATCTTTTTGTTCAAGTGGCAACAAGAGGAGCAGCCTTCTGGAACAATTGTGCAGGATAACCGATTAGATAAGATATTCTTTGCAAAGCAGATGATAAACAATGCTTGTGCCACACAAGCAATCCTTTCTATATTGCTCAATACAAAGCATGTAGATCTACAGCTTGGACCTATGCTCACTGAGTTCAAAGAGTTTACACAGACCTTTGATGCCCATATGAAAGGCTTAGCACTTTCAAATTCAGACACCATTCGCAATGTTCACAACTCTTTTGCCAGGTCAACAGGATCAAGCCTACCATCCTTCTGCCTGAGGCAATCATTATTGTCTTATGTTCACTGAGAGTTAGGTCAGTAGACATTACTGCTCCAAGGTCTATCACATTATTCACGGTGTAGCAAAGACTACTCTCATTCAGAAGGAATTAACTCCAAGGTCACCAGGAGTCACCTGAATCACCCTTGGGCAGAAACTGGGTTTGCTGAAGATGCAGGTTACTTTCCTCATGCTCTTGATGCTCAATCCTTTTCAGCACAAGGTGTTTCTTGGAGCTCTTAGCACATGCAGAACTGATAGCACTTTTATCTGCCATTGTTTGATACAATGAGATATGCGTTTGTATCATAAAAAAAGCCGCAATCACGTGAGAACATAGGCATCAAGTTAAGTATGTGTTGACCACAGGTATCAAGCTTATGTGTTGACTAAGAGGGCACTTATTTCATACTAGCACACAGTAATCAAGCTCTCTTTTTTTTTTTCTTGAAATTTCTACTTATATTATCTTTGTAACTGTTAAGGCACAAATAATAATATTGCTAAAGTGACGGCTCCACCACTTCACTTGCTGGAACCCTCATCGCATGACCGTCACTCACCACCACAACCCAGCAAAAAAATGGATGTGTGTGGATGTAACCAAGATGTGAAGACCCTTATTGGAAAAACAATCACTCTTGAAGTAGAACCTTCAGACACAATTGAAAATGTGAAGGAAAATAGTGAAATTGGAAAAAAATGTAGCTTAGACATTGAAGCTTATTGATACAGTGGTTAAATTGATGAGAACTGCTATTGACGTTTGTGTAAATAAATTATACATTTCCTTTTTTTTCCATAGCCAGAGGTTGAACCATTATGTGACATTCATTTTTTTCCATTCATTTCAAGCTAGAAGTTTCAGTTTTCTAAATTGTTTCTTACATTTTTCATATGTATATATATGTATGTGTGTGTGTGTGTATATGTGCGTATGTATGTGTATGTGTGTGTATGTGTATATGTATATATATATGTATATTATCCCTGGGGATAGGGGTGAAAGAATACTTCCCACGTATTCCTCGCGTGTCGTAGAAAGCGACTAGAGGGGATGGGAGCGGGGGGCCAGAAATCCTCCCCTCCTTGTATTAACTTTCTAAGATGGGATATATATATATATATATATATATATATATATATATATATATATATATATATATATATATATATATATATATATATTATCCCTGGGGATAGGGGTTAAAGAATACTTCCCACGCATTCCTCACGTGTCGTAGAAGGCGACTAGAGGGGACGGGAGCGGGGGGCCAGAAATCCTCCCCTCCTTGTATTTTAACTTTCTAAAAATGGGAAACATAAGGAGTCACGCGGGGAGTGCTCATCCTCCTCGTAGACTCAGATTGGGGTGTCTAAATGTGTGTGGATGTAACCAAGATGTGAAAAAAGGAGAGATAGGTAGTATGTTTGAGGAAAAGAACCTGGATGTTTTGGCTCTGAGTGAAACGAAGCTCAAGGGTAAAGGGGAAGAGTGGTTTGGGAATGTCTTGGGAGTAAAGTCAGGGGTTAGTGAGAGGACAAGAGCAAGGGAAGGAGTAGTACTACTCCTGAAACAGGATTTGTGGGAGTATGTGATAGAATGTAAGAAAGTAAATTCTCGATTAATATGGGTAAAACTGAAAGATGATGGAGAGAAATGGGTGATTATTGGTGCATATGCACCTGGGCATGAGAAGAAAGATCATGAGAGGCAAGTGTTTTGGGAGCAGCTGAATGAGTGTGTTAGTGGTTTTGATGCACAAGACCGGGTTATAGTGATGGGTGATTTGAATGCAAAGGTGAGTAATGTGGCAGTTGAGGGAATAATTGGTATACATGGGGTGTTCAGTGTTGTAAATGGAAATGGTGAAGAGCTTGTAGATTTATGTGCTGAAAAAGGACTGGTGAATGGGAATACCTGGTTTAAAAAGCGAGATATACATAAGTATACGTATGTAAGTAGGAGAGATGGCCAGAGAGCGTTATTGGATTACGTGTTAATTGACAGGCGCGCAAAAGAGACACTTTTGGATGTTAATGTGCTGAGAGGTGCAACTGGAGGGATGTCTGATCATTATCTTGTGGAGGCTAAGGTGAAGATTTGGATGGGTTTTCAGAAGAGTGAATGTTGGGGTGAAGAGGTTGGTGAGAGTAAGTGAGCTTGGGAAGGAGACTTGTGTGAGGAAGTACCAGGAGAGACTGAGTACAGAATGGAAAAAGGTGAAAACAATGGAAGTAAGGGGAGTGGGGGAGGAATGGGATGTATTTAGGGAATCAGTGATGGAGTGCGCAAAAGATGCTTGTGGCATGAGAAGCGTGGGAGGTGGGTTGATTAGAAAGGGTAGTGAGTGGTGGGATGAAGAAGTAAGATTATTAGTGAAAGAGAAGAGAGAGGCATTTGGACGATTTTTGCAGGGAAAAATTGCAATTGAGTGGGAGATGTATAAAAGAAAGAGACAGGAGGTCAAGAGAAAGGTGGAAGAGGTGAAAAAGAGGGCAAATGAGAGTTGGGGTGAGAGAGTATCATTAAATTTTAGGGAGAATAAAAAGATGCTCTGGAAGGAGGTAAATAAAGTGCGTAAGACAAGGGAGCAAATGGGAACTTCAGTGACGGGGGCTAATGGGGAGGTGATAACAGGTAGTGGTGATGTGAGAAGGAGATGGAGTGAGTATTTTGAAGGTTTGTTGAATGAGTTTGATGATAGAGTGGCAGATATAGGGTGTTTTGGTCGAGGTGGTGTGCAAAGTGAGAGGATTAGGGAAAATGATTTGGTAAACAGAGAAGAGGTGGTAAAAGCTTTGCGGAAGATGAAAGCCGGCAAGGCAGCAGGTTTGGATGGTATTGCAGTGGAAATTATTAAAAAAGGGGGTGACTGTATTGTTGACTGGTTGGTAATGTTATTTAATGTATGTATCACTGATGGTGAGGTGCCTGAGGATTGGCGGAATGCGTGCATAGTGCCATTGTACAAAGGCAAAGGGGATAAGAGTGAGTGCTCAAATTACAGAGGTATAAGTTTGTTGAGTATTCCTGGTAAACTATATGGGAGGGTATTGATTGAGAGGGTGAAGGCATGTACAGAGCATCAGATTGGGGAAGAGCAGTGTGGTTTCAGAAGTGGTAGAGGATCTGTGGATCAGGTGTTTGCTTTGAAGAATGAATGTGAGAAATACTTAGAACAGCAAATGGATTTGTATGTAGCATTTATGGATCTGGAGAAGCATATGATAGAGTTGATAGATATGCTCTGTGGAAGGTATTAAGAATATATGGTGTGGGAGGCAAGTTGTTAGAAGCAGTGAAAATTTTTATCGAGGATGTAAGGCATGTGTACATGTAGGAAGAGAGGAAAGTGATTGGTTCTCAGTGAATGTAGGTTTGCAGCAGGGGTGTGTGATGTCTCCATGGTTGTTTAATTTGTTTATGGATGGGGTTGTTAGGGAGGTGAATGGAAGAGTTTTGGAAAAATGGGCAAGTATGAAGTCTGGTGTGGATAAGAGAGCTTGGCAAGTGAGTCAGTTGTTGTTTGCTGATGATACAGCGCTGGTGGCTGATTCATGTGAGAAACTGCAGAAGCTGGTGACTGAGTTTGGTAAAGTGTGTGAAAGAAGAAAGTTAAGAGTAAATGTGAATAAGAGCAAGGTTATTAGGTACAGTAGGGTTGAGGGTCAAGTCAATTGGGAGGTAAGTTTGAATGGAGAAAAACTGGAGGAAGTAGAGTGTTTTAGATATCTGGGAGTGGATCTGGCAGCGGATGGAACCATGGAAGCGGAAGTGAATGATAGAGTGTGGGAGGGGGTGAAAATTCTGGGAGCCTTGAAGAATGTGTGGAAGTCGAGAACATTATCTTGGAAAGCAAAAATGGGTATGTTTGAAGGAATAGTGGTTCCAACAATGTTGTATGGTTGCGAGGCGTGGGCTATGGATAGAGTTGTGCGCAGGAGGGTGGATGTGCTGGAAATGAGATGTTTGAGGACAATGTGTGGTGTGAGGTGGTTTGATCGAGTAAGTAATGTAAGGGTAAGAGAGATGTGTGGAAATAAAAAGAGCATGGTTGAGAGAGCAGAAGAGGGTGTTTTGAAATGGTTTGGTTACATGGAGAGAATGAGTGAGGAAAGATTGACGAAGAGGATATATGTGTCAGAGGTGGAGGGAACGAGGAGAAGTGGGAGACCAAATTGGAGGTGGAAAGATGGAGTGAAAAAGATTTTGTGTGATCGGGGCCTGAACATGCAGGAGGGTGAAAGGCGGGCAAGGAATAGAGTGAATTGGATCGATGTGGTATACCGGGGTTGACATGCTGTCAGTGGATTGAATCAGGGCATGTGAAGCGTCTGGGGTAAACCATGGAAAGTTGCGTGGGGTCTGGATGTGGAAAGGGAGTTGTGGTTTCGGGCATTATTGCATGACAGCTAGAGATTGAGTGTGAACGAATGGGGCCTTTGTTGTCTTTTCCTAGCGCTACCTCGCACACATGAGGGGGGAGGGGGATGGTATTCCATGTGTGGCGAGGTTGCAATGGGAATGAATAAAGGCAGACAGTGTGAATTGTGTGCATGGGTATATATGTATGTGTCTGTGTGTGTATATATATGTGTACATTGAGATGTATAGGTATGTATATTTGCGTGTGTGGACATATATGTATATACATGTGTATGGGGGTGGGTTGGGCCATTTCTTTCGTCTGTTTCCTTGCGCTACCTCACAAACGCGGGAGACAGCGACAAAGCAAAATAAATAAATATAATATACATATATATATATATATATATATATATATATATATATATATATATATATATATATTTTTTTTTTATACTTTGTCGCTGTCTCCCGCGTTTGCGAGTTAGCGCAAGGAAACAGACGAAAGAAATGGCCCAACCCCCCACCATACACATGTATATACATACGTCCACACACGCAAATATACATACCTACACAGCTTTCCATGGTTTACCCCAGACGCTTCACATGCCTTGATTCAATCCACTGACAGCACGTCAACCCCGGTATACCACATCGCTCCAATTCACTCTATTCCTTGCCCTCCTTTCACCCTCCTGCATGTTCAGGCCCCGATCACACAAAATCTTTTTCACTCCATCTTTCCACCTCCAATTTGGTCTCCCTCTTCTCCTTGTTCCCTCCACCTCCGACACATATATCCTCTTGGTCAATCTTTCCTCACTCATCCTCTCCATGTGCCCAAACCACTTCAAAACACCCTCTTCTGCTCTCTCAACCACGCTCTTTTTATTTCCACACATCTCTCTTACCCTTACGTTACTCACTCGATCAAACCACCTCACACCACACATTGTCCTCAAACATCTCATTTCCAGCACATCCATCCTCCTGCGCACAACTCTATCCATAGCCCACGCCTCGCAACGATACAACATTGTTGGAACCACTATTCCTTCAAACATACCCATTTTTGCTTTCCGAGATAATGTTCTCGACTTCCACACATTCTTCAAGGCCCCCAGAATTTTTGCCCCCTCCCCCACCCTATGATCCACTTCCGCTTCCATGGTTCCATCCGCTGCCAGATCCACTCCCAGATATCTTTAACACTTTACTTCCTCCAGTTTCTCTCCAATCAAACTTACCTCCCAATTGACTTGACCCTCAACCCTACTGTACCTAATAACCTTGCTCTTATTCACATTTACTCTTAACTTTCTTCTTTCACACACTTTACCAAACTCAGTCACCAGCTTCTGCAGTTTCTCACATGAATCAGCCACCAGCGCTGTATCATCAGCGAACAACAACTGACTCACTTCCCAAGCTCTCTCATCCACAACAGACTTCATACTTGCCCCTCTTTCCAAAACTCTTGCATTCACCTCCCTAACAACCCCATCCATAAACAGATTAAACAACCATGGAGACATCACACACCCCTGCCGCAAACCTACATTCACTGAGAACCAATCACTTTCCTCTCTTCCTACACGTTCACATGCCTTACATCTCGATAAAAACTTTTCACTGCTTCTAACAACTTGCCTCCCACACCATATATTCTTAATACCTTTCACAGAGCATCTCTATCAACTCTATCATATGCCTTCTCCAGATCCATAAATGCTACATACAAATCCATTTGCTTTTCTAAGAATTTCTCACATACATTCTTCAAAGCAAACACCTGATCCACACATCCTCTACCACTTCTGAAACCACACTGCTCTTCCCCAATCTGATGCTCTGTACATGCCTTCACCCTCTCAATCAATACCCTCCCATATAATTTACCAGGAATACTCAACAAACTTATACCTCTGTAATTTGAGCACTCACTCTTATCCCCTTTGCCTTTGTACAATGGCACTATGCACGCATTCCGCTAATCCTCAGGCACTTCACCATGAGTCATACATACATTAAATAACCTTACCAACCAGTCAATAATACAGTTACCCCCTTTTTTAATAAATTCCACTGCAATACCATCCAAACCTGCTGCCTTACCGGCTTTCATCTTCCGCAAAGCTTTTACTACCTCTTCTCTGTTTACCAAATCATTTTCCCTAACCCTCTCACTTTGCACACCACCTCGACCAAAACACCCTATATCTGCCACTCTATCATCAAACACATTCAACAAACCTTCAAAATACTCACTCCATCTCCTTCTCACATCACCACTACTTGTTATCACCTCCCCATTTGCGCCCTTCACTGAAGTTCCCATTTGCTCCCTTGTCTTACGTACTTTATTTACCTCCTTCCAGAACATCTTTTTATTCTCCCTAAAATTTAATGATACTCTCTCACCCCAACTCTCATTTGCCCTCTTTTTCACCTCTTGCACCTTTCTCTTGACCTCCTGTCTCTTTCTTTTATACATCTCCCACTCAATTGCATTTTTTCCCTGCAAAAATCGTCCAAATGCCTCTCTCTTCTCTTTCACTAATAATCTTACTTCTTCATCCCACCACTCACTACCCTTTCTAATCAACCCACCTCCCACACTTCTCATGCCACAAGCATCTTTTGCGCACTCCATCACTGATTCCATAAATACATACCATTCCTCCCCCACTCCCCTTACTTCCATTGTTCTCACCTTTTTCCATTCTGTACTCAGTCTCTCTTGGTACTTCCTCACACAAGTCTCCTTCCCAAGCTCACTTACTCTCACCACCCTCTTCACCCCAACATTCACTCTTCTTTTCTGAAAACCCCTACAAATCTTCACCTTAGCCTCCACAAGATAATGATCAGACATCCCTCCAGTTGCACCTCTCAGCACATTAACATCCAAAAGTCTCTCTTTCGCACGCCTGTCAATTAACACGTAATCCAATAACGCTCTCTGGCCATCTCTCCTACTTACATATGTATACTTATGTATATCTCGCTTTTTAAACTAGGTATTCACAATCACCAGACCTTTTTCAGCACATAAATCTACAAGCTCTTCACCATTTCCATTTACAACACTGAACACCCCATGTATACCGATTATTCCCTCAACTGCCACATTACTCACCTTTGCATTAAAATCACCTATCACTATAACCCGGTCTTGTGCATCAAAACCACTAACACACTCATTCAGCTGCTACCAAAACACTTGCCTCTCATGATCTTTCTTCTCATGCCCAGGTGCACATGCACCAATAATCACCCATCTCTCTCCATCCACTTTCAGTTTTACCCATATAAATTGAGAATTTACTCTCTTACATTCTATCACATACTCCCACAACTCGTGTTTCAGGAGTAGTGCTACTCCTTCCCTTGCTCTTGTCCTCTCACTAACCCCTGACTTTACTCCCAAGACATTCCCAAACCACTCTTCCCCTTTACCCTTGAGCTTCGTTTCACTCAGAGCCAAAACATCCAGGTTCCTTTCCTCAAACATACTACCTATCTCTCCTTTTTTCACATTCTGGTTACATCCACACACATTTAGACACCCCAGTCTGAGCCTTCGAGGAGGATGAGCAATCCCCGCGTGACTCCTTCTTCTGTTTCCCATTTTAGAAAGTTAAAAAAATACAAGGAGGGGAGGATTTCTGGCCCCCCGCTCCCGTCCCCTCTAGTCGCCTCCTACGACACGCGAGGAATGCGTGGGAAGTATTCTTTCACCCCTATCCCCAGGGATAATATATATATATATATATATACATATATATACACATACACATACATACGCACATATACACACACACACACATATACGTATATATACATATGAAAAATGTAAGAAATAATTTAGAAAACTAAAACTTCTAGCTTGAAATGAAATGAAAAAATGAATATATATATATATATATATATATATATATTTTTTTTTATTATACTTTGTCGCTGTCTCCCGCGTTTGCGAGGTAGCGCAAGGAAACAGACGAAAGAAATGGCCCAACCCCCCCCCATACACATGTATATACATACGTCCACACACGCTATACATACCTACACAGCTTTCCATGGTTTACCCCAGACGCTTCACATGCCTTGATTCAATCCACTGACAGCACGTCAACCCCGGTATACCACATCGCTCCAATTTACTCTATTCCTTGCCCTCCTTTCACCCTCCTGCATGTTCAGGCCCCGATCACACAAAATCTTTTTCACTCCATCTTTCCACCTCCAATTTGGTCTCCCTCTTCTCCTTGCTCCCTCCACCTCCGACACATATATCCTCTTGGTCAATCTTTCCTCACTCATCCTCTCCATGTGCCCAAACCACTTCAAAACACCCTCTTCTGCTCTCTCAACCACGCTCTTTTTATTTCCACACATCTCTCTTACCCTTACGTTACTCACTCGATCAAACCACCTCACACCACACATTGTCCTCAAACATCTCATTTCTAGCATATCCATCCTCCTGTGCACAACACTATCCATAGCCCACGCCTCGCAACCATACAACATTGTTGGAACCACTATTCCTTCAAACATACCCATTTTTGCTTTCAGAGATAATGTTCTCGACTTCCACACATTCTTCAAGGCCCCCAGAATTTTCGCCCCCTCCCCCACCCTATGATCCACTTCCGCTTCCATGGTTCCATCCGCTGCCAGATCCACTCCCAGATATCTAAAACACTTCACTTCCTCCAGTTTTTCTCCATTCAAACTCACCTCCCATTTGACTTGACCCTCAACCCTACTGTACCTAATAACCTTGCTCTTATTCACATTTACTCTTAACTTTCTTCTTCCACACACTTTACCAAACTCAGTCACCAGCTTCTGCAGTTTCTCACATGAATCAGCCACCAGCGCTGTATCATCAGCGAACAACAACTGACTCACTTCCCAAGCTCTCTCATCCCCAACAGACTTCATACTTGCCCCTCTTTCCAAAACTCTTGCATTTACCTCCCTAACAACCCCATCCATAAACAAATTAAACAACCATGGAGACATCACACACCCCTGCCGCAAACCTACATTCACTGAGAACCAATCACTTTCCTCTCTTCCTACACGTACACATGCCTTACATCCTCGACAAAAACTTTTCACTGCTTCTAACAACTTGCCTCCCACACCATATATTCTTAATACCTTCCACACAGCATCTCTATCAACTCTATCATATGCCTTCTCCAGATCCATAAATGCTACATACAAATCCATTTGCTTTTCTAAGTATTTCTCACATACATTCTTCAAAGCAAACACCTGATCCACACATCCTCTACCACTTCTGAAACCACACTGCTCTTCCCCAATCTGATGCTCTGTACATGCCTTCACCCTCTCAATCAATACCCTCCCATATAATTTACCAGGAATACTCAACAAACTTATACCTCTGTAATTTGAGCACTCACTCTTATCCCCTTTGCCTTTGTACAATGGCACTATGCACGCATTCCGCCAATCCTCAGGCACCTCACCATGAGTCATACATACATTAAATAACCTTACCAACCAGTCAACAATACAGTCACCCCCTTTTTTAATAAATTCCACTGCAATACCATCCAAACCTGCTGCCTTGCCGGCTTTCATCTTCCGCAAAGCTTTCACTACCTCTTCTCTGTTTACCAAATCATTTTCCCTAACCCTCTCACTTTGCACACCACCTCGAACAAAACACCCTATATCTGCCACTCTATCATCAAACACATTCAACAAACCTTCAAAATATATATATATATATATATATATATATATATATATATATGATACAGTACAGAATGGAAAAAGGTGAGAACAATGGAAGTAAGGGGAGTGGGGAAGGAATGGGATGTATTTAGGGAATCAGTGATGGATTGCACAAAAGATGCTTGTGGCATGAGAAGAGTGGGAGGTGGGTTGATTAGAAAGGGTAGTGAGTGGTGGGATGAAGAAGTTGAAGAAGTAAGATTATTAGTGAAAGAGAAGAGAGAGGCATTTGGACAATTTTTGCAGGGAAAAAATGCAATTGAGTGGGAGATGTATAAAAGAAAGAGACAGGAGGTCAAGAGAAAGGTGCAAGAGGTGAAAAAGAGGGCAAATGAGAGTTGGGGTGAGAGAGTATCATTAAATTTTAGGGAGAATAAAAAGATGTTCTGGAAGGAGGTAAATAAAGTGCGTAAGACAAGGGAGGAAATGGGAACTTCGGTGAAGGGCGCAAATGGGGAGGTGATAACAAGTAGTGGTGAGTGATGGAGTGAGTATTTTGAAGGTTTGTTGAATGTGTTTGATGATAGAGTGGCAGATATAAGGTGTTTTGGTCGAGGTGGTGTGCAAAGTGAGAGGGTTAGGGAAAATGATTTGGTAAACAGAGAAGAGGTAGTAAAAGCTTTGCGGAAGATGAAAGCCGGCAAGGCACCAGGTTTGGATGGTATTGCAGTGGAATTTATTAAAAAAGGGGGTGACTGTATTATTGACTGGTTGGTAAGGTTATTTAATGTATGTATGACTCATGGTGAGGTGCCTGAGGATTGGCGGAATGCGTGCATAGTGCCATTGTACAAAGGCAAAGGGGATAAGAGTGAGTGCTCAAATTACAGAGGTATAAGTTTGTTGAGTGAAAGAAGAAAGTTAAGAGTAAATGTGAATAAGAGCAAGGTTATTAGGTACAGTAGGGTTGAGGGTCAAGTCAATTGGGAGGTGAGTTTGAATGGAGAAAAACTGGAGGAAGTGAAGTGTTTTAGATATCTGGGAGTGGATCTGGCAGCGGATGGAACCATGGAAGCGGAAGTGGATCATAGGGTGGGGGAGGGGGAAGAAAATTCTGGGAGCCTTGAAGAATGTGTGGAAGTCGAGAACATTATCTCGGAAAGCAAAAATGGGTATGTTTGAAGGAATAGTGGTTCCAACAATGTTGTATGGTTGCGAGGCGTGGGCTATGGATAGAGTTGTGCGCAGGAGGATGGATGTGCTGGAAATGAGATGTTTGAGGACAATGTGTGGTGTGAGGTGGTTTGATCGAGTAAGTAACGTAAGGGTAAGAGAGATGTGTGGAAATAAAAAGAGCGTGGTTGAGAGAGCAGAAGAGGGTGTTTTGAAATGGTTTGGGCACATGGAGAGAATGAGTGAGGAAAGATTGACGAAGAGGATATATGTGTCGGAGGTGGAGGGAACGAGGAGAAGAGGGAGACCAAATTGGAGGTGGAAAGATGGAGTGAAAAAGATTTTGTGTGATCGGGGCCTGAACATGCAGGAGGGTGAAAGGAGGGCAAGGAATAGAGTGAATTGGAGCGATGTGGTATACCAGGGTCGACATGCTGTCAGTGGATTGAATTGGGGCATGTGAAGCGTCTGGGGTAAATCATGGAAAGCTGTGTAGGTATGTATATTTGCGTGTGTGGACGTATGTATATACATGTGTATGGGGGTGGGTTGGGCCATTTCTTTCATCTGTTTCCTTGCGTTACCTCGCAAACGCGGGAGACAGCGACAAAGCAAAAAAAAAAAAAAAAAAAAGTTTGTTGAGTATTCCTGGTAAATTATATGGGAGGGTATTAATTGAGAGGGTGAAGGCATGTACAGAGCATCAGATTGGGGAAGAGCAGTGTGGTTTCAGAAGTGATAGAGGATGTGTGGATCAGGTGTTTGCTTTGAAGAATGTATGTGAGAAATACTTAGAAAAGCAAATGGATTTGTATGTAGCATTTATGGATCTGGAGAAGGCATATGATAGAGTTGACAGAGATGCTCTGTGGAAGGTATTAAGAATATATGGTGTGGGAGGCAAGTTGTTATAAGCAGTGAAAAGTTTTTATCGAGGATGTAAGGCATGTGTACGTGTAGGAAGAGAGGAAAGTGATTGGTTCTCAGTGAATGTAGGTTTGTGGCAGGGGTATGTGATGTCTCCATAGTTGTTTAATTTGTTTATGGATGGGGTTGTTAGGGAGGTGAATGCAAGAGTTTTGGAAAAAGGGGCAAGTATGAAGTCTGTTGTGGATGAGAGAGCTTGGCAAGTGAGTCAGTTGTTGTTCGCTGATGATACAGCGCTGGTGGCTTATTCATGTGAGAAACTGCAGAAGCTGGTGACTGAGTTTGGTAAAGTGTGTGAAAGAAGAAAGTTAAGAGTAAATGTGAATAAGAGCAAGGTTATTAGGTACAGTAGGGTTGAGGGTCAAGTCATTTGGGAGGTAAGTTTGAATGGAGAAAAACTGGAAGAAGTAAAGTGTTTTAGATATCTGGGAGTGGATCTGGCAGCGGATGGAACCATGGAAGCGGGAGTGGATCATAGGGTGGGGGAGGGGGGCGAAAATCCTGGGAGCCTTGAAGAATGTATGGAAGTCGAGAACATTATCTCTGAAAGCAAAAATGGGTATGTTTGAAGGAATAGTGGTTCCAACAATGTTGTATGGTTGCGAGGCGTGGGCTATGGATAGAGGTGTGCACAGGAGGATGTATGTGCTGGAAATGAGATGTTTGAGGACAATGTGTGGTGTGAGGTGGTTTGATCAAGTAAGTAACGTAAGGGTAAGAGAGATGTGTGGAAATAAAAAGAGTGTGGTTGAGAGAGAAGAAGAGGGTGTTTTGAAATGGTTTGGGCACATGGAGAGAATGAGTGAGGAAAGATTGACCAAGAGGATATATGTGTCGGAGGTGGAGGGAACGAGGAGAAGTGGGAGACCAAATTGGGGGTGGAAAGATGGAGTGAAAAAGATTTTGTGTGATCAAGGCCTGAACATGCAGGAGGGTGAAAGGAGGGCAAGGAATAGAGTGAATTGGATCGATGTGGTATACCGGGGTTGACGTGCTGTCAGTGGGTTGAATTAGGGCATGTGAAGCGTCTGGGGTAAACCATGGAAAGCTGTGAAGGTATGTATATTTGCGTGTGTGGACGTATGTATATACATGTGTATGGGGGTGGGTTGGGCCATTTCTTTCGTTTGTTTCCTTGCGCTACCTCGCAAACGCGGGAGACAGCGACAAAGCAAGAAAATATATATATATATATATATATATATATATATATATATATATATATATATATATATGCGCGTGTGTGGGCGTTTATAGATATACATGTGTATGTGGGTGGGTTGGGCTATTCCTCGTCTGTTTCCTCCCGCTTCTCCTTGTTGACTCCACCTCTGACACATATCTTGTCTCATTTCCTTACTTATTCTCTCCATATGACCAAAGCATTTCAACACACCCTCTTCTGCTCTCTCATCTACACTCTTTTTTATTACCACACATCTCTCCTACCCTTTCATCATTTACTCAGTCAAACCACCTCACACCACATACTGTCCTCAAACATTTCAGTTCCAATACATCCACCCTCTCCATACATCCATATGCCTCGCAACCATATAATATTGTTTGAGCTACTATTCCTTCAAACATACCCATTTCTGCTCTCCACAATAATGTTCTCTCCTTCCACATATTTTTCCTTGCTCCCAAAACCTTCGCCCCCTTCCCCACCCTATGACTCACTTCTGCTTCCATGGTTCCATTTGCTGCTAAGTCCACTCCCATATATCTAAAACACTCCACTTCCTCCAATTTTTCTCAATTCAAAATTACATCCCAATAAACTTGTACCTCAACCCTACTCAACCTAATAAGTTTGCTTTTATTCACATTTGCTCTCAACTTTCTCCTTTCACATACTTTTCCAAACTCAGTCACCAACTTTTGCAGTTTCTCACTTGAATCAACCACCAGTTCTGTATCATCAGTGAACAACAACTGACTCACTTCCCAGGCCATCCCATCTCTAAAAGACTGCAAACTCACCCATCTCTCCAAAACTCTTGCATTTACCTCCCTAACCAACCCATCCATAAACAGATTAAACAACCATGGGGACATCACACACCCCTGCCAGAGATCATCATTCACTGGAACCAATCACTCTCCTCTCTTCCTACTCGTACCCATGCCTTACATACTTGGTAAAAACTTTTCACTGCTTCTAGCAAATTACCTCCCACACCATATGCTCTTAAAACCTTCCACAAAGCATCTCTATGAACCCTATCATATGCCTTCTCCAGATCCAGAAATGATACATACAAATTCATCTCTTTTTCTATGTATTTCTCACACGCATTCCTCAAAGCAAACGCCTGATCCACACATCCTCTACCACCTTGGAAACCACACTGCTCTTCCCCAATCTGATGCTCTGTGCATGCCTTAGCCCTCTCAAACAATACCCTCTCATATAATTTCCCAGGAATACTCAACTAACTTATGCCTCTGTAGTTTGAACACTCACCTTTATCCCCTTTGCCTTTGTACAATGGCACTATGCATGCATTCCGCCAATCCTCAGGCATTTCACCATGATCCATACATATACTGAATATCCTTACCAACTAATCAACAATACAGTCACTCCTTGTTTTTATAAACTCCACTGCAATACCATCCAAAAACCCACTGCCTTGCCAGCTTTCATTTTCTGCAAAACTTTCACCATCTCTTCTGTCTTAACCAAACGATTTTCCCTGACCCTCTAACTTTGCACGTCACCATGACCAAAACACCCTACATCTGCCAATGTATCAAGAAACACATTCAACAAACCTTCAAAATACTCACTCCATCTCCTTCTCACTTCGACACTACCTGTTATTACTTAACCCCTTGCCCCCTTCACCGGCGTTCCCATTTGTTCTCTTGTCTTATGAATGTTATTCACCGCCTTCCAAAACATCTTCATATTTTTCCAAAAGTTTAATTATACTCTCTCAACCCACCTCTCATTTGCCCTCTATTTCAACCCTTGCACCTTCCTCTTGACCTCCTGCTGCTTTCTTTTATACATCTTCCAGTGATCTGCACTCCTTCCTTGTAAGTATCATCCAAATGCCTCTCTTTTCGCTTTCACTAAAAACTTTACTTTTTCATACCACCACACACTACCCTTTCTAACCTGCCCACCTCCCACCTTTCTCATGCCACATACATATTTGGACATGCCATCACTGCTTCCCTAAATACATCCCATTACTCACCCACTCCCCTCACATCATTTGCGTTCACCTTTTGTCATTCAACACTCAATTTCTCCTGGTACTTCCTGACACATCTCCTTTCCAAGCTCACTTGCTTTCACCACTTCCTTCTCCCCAACACTCTCTCTTCCTTTTTGACAGCCTCTACAAATCTTCACCTCCACAAGATAGTGATCAGACATCCCTCCAGCTGCCCCTCTCAGTGCATTAACATCCAAAAGTCTCTCTTTTACTCACCTATCAATTAACACGTAATCCAATAATGCCCTTTGACTATCTCTCATACTCACATACGTATACTTATGTGTATCTCTCTTTTTAAGTCAGGTATCCCCAATCACCAGTCTTTTTCTAGCACAAAAATCCACAAGCTCTTCCCCATTTACATTCACAACACTGAATAACCAATGTACACCAATTATACCCTCAACTGCCACATTACTCACCTTCGCATTTAAATCACCCATCACTAATACCCGGTCTCGTTCATTAAAGCTGCTGACACACTCAGCTGCTCCCAAAACACTTGTCTCTCATGATCTTTCTCCTCATGAACAGATACATAAGTACCAATAATCACCTGTCTCTCTTCATCCACTCTCAGTTTTACTCAAATCACTCTAGAATTTACTTTCTTACACTCTATCACACACTCCCACAACTCCTGCTTTAGGAACAGTGCTACTACTTCCTTAGGTCTTGTCCTCTCACAAACCCACAACTTTATTCCTAAGACTTTTCCAAACCATTCTTCCTCTTTGCCCTTGAACTTTGTTTCACTCAGAGCCAGAACATCCAGGTTTCTTTCCTTAAACATACTAATCTCTCTTTTTTTCTCATCTTGATTACATCCACATACAGTCAGACACCCCAGTCTGAGCCTTCGAGGAGGATGAGCAATCCTCGCTTGACGCCTTCTTCTGTTTCCCCTTTTAGAAATTGAAATACAAGGAGGGGAGGGTTTCCAGGCTCCTCACTCCTGCCCCCTTTAGTCACCTTCTACGACACGTGGGGAATGCATGTCAATTATTATGTAAAGAGGAGCAATTTACTGAATGATTGTTTAACAGATTTTCCTTTAACAGACCTGAAATAATATTCACTCAGTAATTACAGTAAAAGCAAAAAACAGATAACATCTATCAAAAGTTTACGAAAAACTAACTGATAGATCCACTGCCATCTTTTTTATATTCTCTATGCCACTTGTGCACAGACTGCCTTAATGTGCATCAATTCAGTCTTAGTCTACTCTCTTTTTAGCTAACTCCTTCATGTATGTAGAGAACATTTTAAACCCATCATGTCTGGAAAATGGTCTGCAATTGCAATTGTAGTTAAAGTATCCAATGTGCCCTGGTAAGTGATTAATGTAGCCTTAAAGGTGCAAGAGATATGCACCTTTATGGAAAGTGAGCATCCAACATATGTGGGTTACTCGTATGGATTAGCTTTACCAATAAAATGGTACTTGGTAACAGTGAAAGGATACAAAGAACCAGCCATCCCACTGAGTCCTAGGTTGCAACAGACATTTTTCACATAAGGAATACACCACTGGTGATGATGGAGAGTAGGCTAGGAAGTTGTAGGTGTGCAGTTGGAGCACAGCAGTGATGATCAACAACACTGCAAGCTCTGGCAAATTTGTGAATTTTGATCAAATTTAGTTTCATATGTCATCTATATTCAACAAAGTCTTCATTTTTCTATAACACACCAAAATAACATCTGCATAGGCATTACTGTTACTAAAGGAAGCCATTCTATAGCGATCACTCATATAACAACTCATTTTAACAGATTTTTGCCTCATGGAAATTCCTTAAGAATGCATCTTGCCCATTATAAAAGGTCTCTACATACTTGTAATTTGTTGTTTGAATTATGGTGATGGTAGCATTTACAGTCTAACAATCTTTCTCATGAAATATACTGTCAAAATCAAACCCCACATGGGAGTTTTACAAATCTGTCATCTCAGTCTAATGACAGCAAAATGTGTTCTGCTCCTTTAGACATAATCAGAATACAAAAAAAACAGCAAGCTGAATGACTGAAATATGGAAGATGAATCAAAGATATTATCACAACACATACAACTTACCTTATGACCTGCCCCACCGACTCTAAGAACATCATCAGGTGATACCGAAGAAATGGCATCATTGACAGTTGAAGAAGAGTGTGATCTAGTGGTAGTGACAATCAAGCGACCTTCTGGTGGAGCCACTATGGGCATCCCACCCACTGCTCCTCCTGGTACCCCCCAGACAGTGCGACCTAGTTTACTCCTAGAAGAAGGAATAAACCTGAAGATCTTGTTACTTCTGGATGAATGTTTTATCAGCTTGCATACCTGCAATGTTCTACATTTCAATTTTTTTGTTAGCTGAGATGGCTAGGTAAATGCAAGAGTTTTGGGGAGAGCGGCGAGTATGCAGTCTGTTGGGGATGAGAGGGCCTGGGAAGTGAGTCATCTGTTGTTCGCCGATGATACAGCTCTAGTGGCTGGTTTGAGTAAGAAACTGCAGAAGTTGGTGACTGAGTTTGGAAAAGTAAGTGAAAGGAGAAAGTTGAGCGTAAATGTGAATAAGAGCCAGGTTATCAGGTTCAGTAGGGTTGGGGGATAAGTTAATTGGGAGGTAAGAGTGAATGGAGAAAAACTGGAAGAAGTGAAGTGTTTTAGATATGTCACAGGGATGAACATTCTGGGAGCGATGAACAATGTGTGGAAGGAGAGAACGTTATCTTGGAGAGCAAAAATGGGTAGGTTTGAAGGAATAGTAGATCCAACAAAGTTATATGGTTGCAAGGCATGGGCTATAGATAGGGATGTACGAAGGAAAGTGGATGTGTTGGAAATGAAATGTTTGAGGACAATATATTGGTGTGAGGTGGTTTGATCGAGTAAGTAATGAAAGGGTAAGAAAGTTTTGTGGAAATAAAAAGAGTGTGAAAGAAAAAGCAGAAAAGGGTGTGTTGAAATGGTTTGGATATATGGAGAGAATGAGTGAGGAAAGATTGACAAAGAGGATATATGTGTCAGAGGTGGAGAGAACAATAAGTGGGAGACCAAACTGAAGCTTGAAGGATGCAGTGAAAAAGATTTTGAAAGATTGGGGCCTAAACATACAGGAGGGTGAGAGGTATGCAGGGAATAGAGTGAATTGGAACAATGTAGTATAATGGGATCAAGGTGCTGTCAATAGACTGAACAAGGGCATGTGAAGTGTCTGGGATAAACAATGGAAAGGTCTATGGGGCCTGGTTGTGGATGAGGGGCTATGGTTTCAGGGCATTACACGAGACAGCTAGAGATAAAGCGAGTATGGATGTGGCGATTTTTGGTTGTTCTGACGCTACCTTGCTGAAGCAGGGGACTGCTATGTCCTGTAGGGAGGGGAAGCACCAGGAATGGATGAAGGCAAGCAAGTATGGATGTGTACATGTGAATATATGTATGTGTGTATGGGAATGTATATGTATGAAAATGTTGATATATATATATATATATATATATATATATATATATATATATATATATATATATATATATATATATATATACATATATTCATTTATTTATTATACTTTGTCACTTTGTCACTGTTTCCCGCAGTTAGCGAGGTAGCGCAAGGAAACAGACGTAAGAATGGCCCAACCCACCCACATACACATGTATATACATACAAGTCAACACATGCACATATACATACCTATACATCTCAACGTATACATATATATATACACACACACACACACACACACACACACACACACAGACATATACATATATACACATGTACATAATTCATAGTCTGCTCTTATTCATTCCTGTTGCCACCCCGCCACATAATGAAATACCAACCCCCTCCCCCAGCATTTGCGCGAGGTAGCGCTAGGAAAAGACAACAAAGGCCACATTTGTTCACACTCGGTCTCTAGCTGTCAGGTATAATGCACCGAAACCACAGCTCCCTTTTCACATCCAGGTCCCACAGACTTTCCATGGTTTAACCCAGATGCTTCACATGCCCTGGTTCAATCCAATGATAGTGCGTTGACCTCGGTATACCACATCGTTCCAATTCACTCTATTCCTTGCACGCCTTTCACCCTCCTGCATGTTCAGGCCCCGATCACTCAAAATCTTTTTCACTCCATCTATCCACCTCCAATTTGGTCTCCCACTTCTCATTCCCTCCACCTCTGACACATATATCCTCTTTGTGAATCTTTCCTCATTCATTCTCTCCATGTGACCAATCCATTTCAAAACACCCTCTTCTACACTCTCTCAACCACACTCTTTTTACCACCACACACTTCTCTAACCCTTTCATTACTTACTCGATCAAACCACCTCAAACCGCATATTGTCCTCAAACATCTCATTTCCAGCACATCCACCCTCCGCTACACAACTCTATCTATAGTCCAAGCCTCACAACCATATATCATTGTTGGAACCACTATTCCTTCAAACATACCCATTTTTGCTTTCCAAGATAACATTCTCGACTTCCACACATTCTTCAACACTCCCAGAACTTTCGCCCCCTCCCCCACCATATGATTCACTTCTGCTTTCATGGTTCCATCCATCCTCCAATTTTTCTCCATTCAAACTTACCTCCCAACCGACTTGTCCCTCAACCCTACTGTACCTAATAACCTTGCTCTTATTCACATTTACTCTCAGCTTTCTTCTTCCACACACTTTACCAAACTCAGTCACCAGCTTCTGCAGTTTCTCACCCAAATCAGCCACTGGCGCTGTATCACCAGTGAACAACAACTGACTCACTTCCCAAGCTCTCTCATCCACAACAAACTGCATACTTGCCCCTCTTTCCAAAACTCTTGCATTCACCTCCCTAACAATGCCATCCATAAACAAATTAAACAACCATGGAGACATCACATACCCCTGCCGCAAAACAAACATTCACTGAGAACCAATTACTTTCCTCTCTTCCTACACGTACATATGCCTTACATCCTCGATAAAAACTTTTCACGGCTTCTAACAACTTGCCTCCCACACCATATATTCTTAATACCTTCCACAGAGCATCTCTATCAACTCTATCATATGCCTTCTCTACATCCATAAATGCTACATACAAATCCACTTGCTTTTCTAAGTATTTCTCACATACATTCTTCAAAGCAAACACCTGAACCACACATCTTCTACCACTTCTGAAACCACACTGCTCTTCCCCAATCTGATGCTCTGTACATGCCTTCACCCTCTCAATCAATACCCTCCTATATAATTTCCCAAGAATACTCAACAAACTTATACCTCTGTAATATGAGCACTCACTTTTATCCCCTTTGCCTTTGTACAATGGCACAATGCAAGAATTCCACCAATCCTTAGGCACCTCAAAATGAGTCATACATACATTAAATAATCTTACGAACCAGTCAACAATACAGTCACCACCTTTTTTAATAAACTCCATTGCAATACTATCCAAACCGCTACATTACTGGCTTTCATCTTCCATAAAGCTTTTACTACCTCTTCTCTGTTTACCAAATCATTCTCCCTAACCCTCTCACTTTGCACAACACCTTGACCAAAACATCCTATATCTCCCACTCTATCATCAAACACATTCAACAAACCTTCAAAATACTCACTCCATCTCCTTCTCACATCACCACTACTTGTTATCACCTCCCCATTTGCCACTTTCACTGATGCTCCCATTTGTACCCTTGTCTTACGCACTTTATTTACCTCCTTCCAAAACATCTTTTTATTATTATTAGATTATTTTGCTTTGTCGCTGTCTCCCACGTTAGCGAGGTAGCGCAAGGAAACAGACAAAAGAATGGCCCAACCCACCCACATACACATGTATATACACAACAGTCCACACACGCAAATATACATACCTATACATCTCAATGTACACATATATATACACACACAGACATATACATATAAACACATGTACATAATTCATACTGTCTGCCATTACTTATTCCCATCGCCACCTCGCCACACATGGAATAACAACCCCCTGTGTGCAGGTGGCGCTAGGAAAAGACAACAAAGGCCCCATTCGTTCACACTCAGTCTCTAGCTGTCATGTAATAATGCACCGAAACCACAGCTCCCTTTCCACATCCAGGCCCCACACAACTTTCCATGGTTTATCCCAGACGCTTTACATGCCCTGGTTCAATCCATTGACAGCACGGTGACCCCGGTATACCACATCGTTCCAATTCACTCTATTCCTTGCCCGCCTTTCACCCTCCTGCATGTTCAGGCCCTGATCACTCAAAATCTTTTTCACTCCATCTTTCCACCTCCAATTTGGTCTCCCACTTCTCCTCGTTCCCTTCACCTCCGACACATATATCCTCTTGGTCAATCTTTCCCCACTCATTCTCTCCATGTGACCAAACCATTTCAAAACAACCTCTTCTGCTCTCTCAACCACACACTTTTTATTTCCACACATCTCTCTTACCCTTACATTACTTACTCAATCAAACCACCTCACACCACATATTGTCCTCAAACATCTCATTTCCAGCACATCCACCCTCCTGCGCACAACTCTATCCATAGCCCACGCCTCGCAACCATACAACATTATTGGAACCAATATTCCTTCAAACATATCCATTTTAGCTTTGAGAGATAATGTTCTCGACTTCCAAACATTCTTCAAGGCTCCCAGAATTTTCGCCCCCTACCCCACCCTAAGATTCACTTCCGCTTCCATGGTTCCATCCGCTGCCAGATCCACTCCCAGATAAAAAAAAAAACATAAAAAACATAAAACATAAAAAACATCTTTTTGTTCTCCCTAAAATTTAATGATACTCTCTCACCCCAACTCTCATCATCCCTCTTTTTCACCTCTTGCACCTTTCTCTTGACCTCCTCCCCCTTTCTTTCATACATCTCCCACTGATTTGCATTATTTTCCTGCAAAAATCGTCCAATGCCTCTCTCTTCTCTTTCACCAATAATCTTACTTCTTCATCCCACCACTCACTACCCTTTCTAATCTGCCCACCTCCCACGCTTCTCATGCCACAAGCATCTTTTGCACAAGCCATCACTGCTTCCCTAAATACATCCCATCCTTCCCCCACTCCCCTTACGTCCTTTGTTCTCACCTTTTTCCATTCTGTACTCAGTCTCTCCTGGTATTTCCTCACACAAGTCTCCTTCCCCAGCTCACTTACTCTCACCACTCTCTTCACCCCAACATTCTCTCTTCTTTTCTGAAAACCTCTACAAATCTTCACTTTCGCCTCCACATGATAATGATCAGACATCCCTGCAGTTGCACCTCTCAGCACATTAACATCCAGAAGTCTCTCTTCTGCACGCCTATCAATTAACACGTAATCCAATAACGCTCTCTGGCCATCTCTCCTACTTATATACATATACTTATGTATACCTCTCTTTTTAAACCAGGTATTCCCAATCACCAGTCCTTTTTCAGCATATAAATCTACAAGCTCTTCATCATTTCCATTTACAACACTGAACACCCCATATACACCAATTATTCCCTCAACTGCCACATAACTCACCTTTGCATCCAAATCACCCATCACTATAACCCAGTCTCGTGCATCAAAACTACTAACACACTCACTCAGGTGCTCCAAAAACACTTGCCTCTCATGACCTTTCTTCTCATGCCCAGGTGCATATGCACCAATAATCACCCATCTCTCTCCATCCACTTTCAGTTTTACCCATATCAATCTAGAGTTTACCTTCTTACACTTTATCACATACTCCCAGCACTCCTGTTTCAGGAGTAGTGCTACTCTTTCCCTTGCTCTCATCCTCTCACTAACCCCTGACTTTACCCCCAAGACATTCCCAAACCACTCTTCCCCTTTACCCTTGAGCTTCGTTTCACTCAGAGCCAAAACATCCAGGTTCCTTTACTCCAACATACTACATATCTCTCCTTTTTTCTCATCTTGGTTACATCCATACACATTTAGACACCACAATCTGAGCCTCTGAGGAGGATGAGCACTTCCCGCGTGACTCCTTCTTCTGTTTCCCCTTTTAGAAAGTTTAAATGAAATATATATATATTTTTTTTTTTATTATACTTTGTCGCTGTCTCCCACGTTTGCGAGGTAGCGCAAGGAAACAGACGAAAGAAATGGCCCAACCCCCCCCATACACATGTATATACATACGTCCACACACGCAAATATACATACATATACATATTTTTTTTCATACTATTCGCCATTTCCCGCATTAGCGAGGTAGCGTTAAGAACAGAGGACTGGGCCTTTGAGGGAATATCCTCATCTCAAACCCTTCTCTGTTCCTGCTTTTGGGAAAAAAAAAAAAAAAAAAAAAAAAAAAGAGGGGAGGATTTCCAACCCCCACTCCCCCCCTTTTAGTCGCCTTGTACGATACGCAGGGAATCCATGGGAAGTATTTTTTCTCCCCTATCCCCAGGAATATATATATATATCGAGGATGTAAGGCATGTGTACGTGTAGGAAGAGAGGAAAGTGATTGGTTCTCAGTGAATGTAGGTTTGCGGCAGGGGTGTGTGATGTCCCCATGGTTGTTTAATTTGTTTATGGATGGGGTTGTTAGGGAGGTGGATGCAAGACTTTTGGAAAGAGGGGCAAGTATGAAGTCTGTGGGGGATGAGAGAGCTTGGGAAGTGAGTCAGTTGTTGTTCGCTGATGATACAGCGCTGGTGGCTGATTCATGTGAGAAACTGCAGAAGCTGGTGACTGAGTTTGGTAAAGTGTGTGGAAGAAGAAAGTTAAGAGTAAATGTGAATAAGAGCAAGGTTATTAGGTACAGTAGGGTTGAGGGTCAAGTTAATTGGGAGGTGAGTTTGAATGGAGAAAAACTGGAGGAAGTGAAGTGTTTTAGATATCTGGGAGTGGATCTGGCAGCGGATGGAACCATGGAAGCGGAAGTGGATCATAGGGTGGGGGAGGGTGCGAAAATTCTGTGAGCCTTGAAGAATGTGTGGAAGTCGAGAACATTATCTCTGAAAGCAAAAATGGGTATATTTGAAGGAATAATGGTTCCAACAATGTTGTATGGTTGCGAGGCGTGGGCTATGGATAGAGTTGTGCGCAGGAGGATGGATGTGCTGGAAATGAGATGTTTGAGGACAATGTGTGGTGTGAGGTGGTTTGATCGAGTAAGTAACGTAAGGGTAAGAGAGATGTGTGGAAATAAAAAGAGCGTGGTTGAGAGAGCAGAAGAGGGTGTTTTGAAATGGTTTGGGCACATGGAGAGAATGAGTGAGGAAAGATTGACCAAGAGGATATATGTGTCGGAGGTGGAGGGAACAAGGAGAAGAGGGAGACCAAATTGGAGGTGGAAAGATGGAGTGAAAAAGATTTTGTGTGATTGGGGCCTGAACATGCAGGAGGGTAAAAGGAGGGCAAGGAATAGAGTGAATTGGAGCGATGTGGTATACCGGGGTTGACGTGCTGTCAGTGGATTGAATCAAGGCATGTGAAGCGTCTGGGGTAAACCATGGAAAGCTGTGCGGGTATGTATATTTGCGTGTGTGGACGTATGTATATACATGTGTATGGGGGTGGGTTGGGCCATTTCTTTCGTCTGCTTCCTTGCGCTACCTCGTAAACGTGGGAGGCAGCGACAAAAAAAGAAAAAAAAAATATATATATATATATATATATATATATCACCTCCCCATTTGCGCCCTTCACTGAAGTTCCCATTTGCTCCCTTGTCTTACGCACTTTATTTACCTCCTTCCAGAACATCTTTTTATTCTCCCTAAAATTTAATGATACTCTCTCACCCCAACTCTCATTTGCCCTTTTTTTCACCTCTTGCACCTTTCTCTTGACCTCCTGTCTCTTTCTTTTATACATCTCCCACTCAATTGCATTTTTTCCCTGCAAAAATCGTCCAAATGCCTCTCTCTTCTCTTTCACTAATACTCTTACTTCTTCATCCCACCACTCACTACCCTTTCTAATCAACCCACCTCCCACTCTTCTCATGCCACAAGCATCTTTTGCGCAATCCATCACTGATTCCCTAAATACATCCCATTCCTCCCCCACTCCCCTTACTTCCATTGTTCTCACCTTTTTCCATTCTGTACTCAGTCTCTCCTGGTACTTCCTCATACAGGTCTCCTTCCCAAGCTCACTTACTCTCATCACCCTCTTCACCCCAACATTCACTCTTCTTTTCTGAAAACCCATACAAATCTTCACCTTAGCCTCCACAAGATAATGATCAGACATCCCTCCAGTTGCACCTCTCAGCACATTAACATCCAAAAGTCTCTCTTTCGCACGCCTGTCAATTAACACGTAATCCAATAACGCTCTCTGGCCATCTCTCCTACTTACATAAGTATACTTATGTATATCTCGCTTTTTAAACCAGGTATTCCCAATCATCAGTCCTTTTTCAGCACATAAATCTACAAGCTCTTCACCATTTCCATTTACAACACTGAACACCCCATGTAAACCAATTATTCCCTCAACTGCCACATTACTCACCTTTGCATTCAAATCACCCATCACTATAACCCAGTCTCGTGCATCACAACCACTAACACACTCATTCAGCTGCTCCCAAAACACTTGCCTCTCATGATCTTTCTTCTCATGCCCAGGTGCATATGCACCAATAATCACCCACCTCTCTCCATCAACTTTCAGTTTTACCCATATTAATCGAGAATTTACTTTCTTACATTCTATCACATACTCCCACAACTCCTGTTTCAGGAGTATTGCTACTCCTTCCCTTGCTCTTGTCCTCTCACTAACCCCTGACTTTACTCCCCAGACATTCCCAAACCACTCTTCCCCTTTACCCTTGAGCTTCGTTTCACTCAGAGCCAAAACATCCAGGTTCCTTTCCTCAAACATACTACCTATCTCTCCTTTTTTCACATCTTGGTTACATCCACACACATTTAGGCACCCCACTCTGAGCCTTCGAGGAGGATGAGCACTCCCCGCGTGACTCCTTCTGTTTCCCATTTTAGAAAGTTAATACAAGGAGGGGAGGATTTCTGGCCCCCCGCTCCCGTCCCCTCTAGTCGCTTTCTACGACACGCGAGGAATACGTGGGAAGCATTCTTTCACCCCTATCCCCAGGGATATATATATATATATATATATATATATATATATATATATATATATATATATATATATATATATGTGGTGTGAGGTGGTTTGATCGAGTAAGTAATGTAAGGGTAAGAGAGATGTGTGGAAATAAAAAGAGCGTGGTTGAGAGAGCAGAAGAGGGTGTTTTGAAATGTTTTGGGCACATGGAGAGAATGAGTCAGGAAAGATTGACCAAGAGGATATATGTGTCGGAGGTGGAGGGAACGAGGAAAAGTGAGAGACCAAATTGGAGGTGGAAAGATGGAGTGAAAAAGATTTTGTGTGATCGGGGCCTGAACATGCAGGAGGGTGAAAGGAGGGCAAGGAATGGAGTGAGTTGGATCGATGTGGTGTACCGGGGTTGGCGTGCTGTCGGTGGATTGAGTCGGGGCATGTGGAGCGTCTGGGATAAACCATGGAAAGTTGTGTGGGGCCTGGATGTGGAAAGGGAGCTGTGGTTTCGGGCATTATTGCGTGGCAGCTAGAGACTGAGTGTGAACGAATGGGGCCTTTGTTGTCTTTTCCTAGTGCTACCTCGCACACATGAGGGGGGAGGGGGAAGGTATTCCATGTGTGGCGAGGTGGCGATGGGAGTGAATGGGGGCAGAGTGTGAATTGTGTGCATGGGTACATATGTATGTTTCTGTGTATGTATATATATGTGTACATTGAGATGTATAGGTATGTATATTTGCGTGTGTGGACGTGAGTGTGTATACATTGTGTATGGGGGTGGGTTGGGCCATTTCTTTCGTCTGTTTCCTTGCGCTACCTCGCAAACGCGGGAGACAGCGACAAAGCAAAATAAATATATATAAATAAATATATATACATATTATTTATTTATTCATTTTACTTTGTCGCTGTCTACCGCGTTAGCGAGGTAGCGCGAGGAAACAGATGAAGGAATGGCCCAACCCGCCCACATACACATGTATATACATACACATCCACACACGCAAATATACATACCTATACATCTCAATGTACACATATATATATACACGCACAGACATATACATATATACACATGTACATAATTCATACTGTCTGCCTTTATTCATTCCCATCGCCATCTCGCCACACATAGAATAACAACCCCCTCCCCCCTCATGTGTGCGAGGTAGTGCTAGGAAAAGACACCAAAGGTCCCATTCGTTCACACTCAGTCTCTAGCTGTCATGTAATAATGCACCGAAACCACATCTCCCTTTCCACATCCAGGCCCCACACAACTTTCCATGGTTTACCCCAGACGCTTCACATGCCCTGGTTCAATCCATTGACAGCACGTCGATCCCGGTATACCAAATCGTTCCAATTCACTCTATTCCTTGCACGCCTTTCACCCTCCTGCATGTTCAGGCCCCGATCACTCAAAATCTTTTTCACTCCATCTTCCCACCTCCAATTTGGTCTCCCACTTCTCCTCGTTCCCTCCACCTCTGACACATATATCCTCTTGGTCAATCTTTCCTCACTCATTCTCTCCATGTGACCAAACCATTTCAAAACACCCTCTTCTGCTCTCTCAACCACACTCTTTTTATTTCCACACATCTCTCTTACCCTTACATTACTTACTCGATCAAACCACCTCACACCACATAATGTCCACAAACATCTCATTTCCAGCACATCCACCCTCCTGCGCACAACTCTATCCATAGCCCATGCCTCGCAACCATACAATATTGTTGGAACCACTATTCCTTCAAACATACCCATTTTTGCTTTCCGAGATAATGTTCTCGACTACCAAACATTCTTCAAGGCTCCCAGAATTTTCGCCCTCTCCCCCACCCTATGATTCACTTCCGCTTCCATGGTTCCATCCGCTGCCAGATCCACTCTCAGATATCTAAAACACTTTACTTCCTCCAGTTTTTCTCCATTCAAACTTACCTCCCAACTGACTTGACCCTCAACCCTACTGTACCTAACAACCTTGCTCTTATTCACATTTAACTTTCTTCTTTCACACACTTTACCAAACTCAGTCACCAGCTTCTGCAGTTTCTTACATGAATCAGCCACCAGCGCTGTATCATCAGCGAACAGCAACTGACTCACTTCCCAAGCTCTCTCATCCACTACAATCTGCATACATGCCCCTCTTTCCAAAACTCCTGCATTCACCTCCCTAACAACCCCATCCATAAACAAATTAAATAACCATGGAGACATCACATACCCCTTCCACAAACCCACATTCACTGAGAACCAATCACTTTCCTCTCTTCCTACACGTACACATGCCTTACATCTTCGATAAAAACTTTTCACTGCTTCTAACAACTTGCCTCCCACACCATATATTCTTAAAACCTTCCACACAGCATCTCTATCAACTCTATCATATGCCTTTTCCATATCCATAAAAGCTACATACAAATCCATTTGTTTTTCTAAGTATTTCTCACATACATCCTTCAAAGCAAACACCTGATGCACACATCCTCTATCACTTCTGAAACCACACTGCTCTTCCCCAATCTGATGCTCTGTACATGCCTTCACCCTCTCAATCAATACCCTCACATATAATTTACCAGGAATACTCAACACACTTATACCTCTGTAATTTGAGCACTCACTCTTATCCCCTTTGCCTTTGTACGATGGCACTATGCAAGCATTCCGCCAATCCTCAGGCACCTCACCATGAATCATACATACATTAAATAACCTTACCAACCAGTCAACAATACAGTCACCCCCTTTTTTAATAAATTCCACTGAAATACCATCCAAACCTGCTGCCTTGCCGGCTTTCATCTTCTGTAAAGCTTTTACTACCTCTTCTCTATTTACCAAATCATTTTCCCTAGCCCTCTCACTTTGCACACCACCTCGACCAAAACACCCTATATCTGCCACTCTATCATCAAACACATTTAACAAACCTTCAAAATACTCACTCCATCTGCTTCTCACATCACTACTACTTGTTATCACCTCCCCATTTGCCCCCTTCACTGAAGTTCCCATTTGCTCCCTTGTCTTACGCACTTTATTTACCTCCTTCTAAAACATCTTTTTATTCTCCTTAAAATTTAATGATACTCTCTCACCCCAACTCTCATTTGCCCTCCTTTTCACCTCTTGCACCTTTCCCTTGACCTCCTGCCTCTTTCTTTTATACCTCTCCCACTCATTTACATTTTTTCCCTGCAAAAATCGTACAAATGCCTCTCTCTTCTCTTTCACTAATAATCTTACTTCTTTATCCCACCACTCACTACCTTTTCTAATCAACCCACCTCCCATACTTCTCATGCCACAAGCATCTTTTGCACAAGCCACCACTGCTTCCCTAAATACATCCCATTCCTCCCCCACTCCCCTTACCTCCTTTGTTCTCACCTTTTTCCATTCTGTACTCAGTCTCTCCTGGTACTTCCTCACACAGGTCTCCTTCCCAAGATCACTTACTCTCACCACTCTCTTCACCCCAACATTCTCTCTTCTTTTCTGAAAACCCCTACAAATCTTCACCTTCCCCTCCACAAGATAATGATCAGACATCCCTCCAGTTGCACCTCTCAGCACATTAACATCCAAAAGCCTCTCTTTCGTGCGTCTATCAATTAACACGTAATCCAATAACGCTCTCTGGCCATCTCTCCTACTTACATACGTATACTTATGTATATCTCGCTTTTTAAACCAGGTATTCCCATTCACCAGTCCTTTTTCAGCACATAAATCTACAAGCTCTTCACCATTTCCATTTACAACACTGAACACTCCATGTATACCAATTATTCCCTCAACTGCCACATTACTCACCTTTGCATTCAAATCACCCATCACTATAACCCGGTCTTGTGCATCAAAACCACTAACACACTCATTCAGCTGCTCCCAAAACACTTGCCTCTAATGATCTTTCTTCTCACACCCAGGTGCATATGCACCAATAATCACCCATCTCTCCATCAACTTTCAGAACTTACTTTCTTACACTCTATCACATAATCCCACAACTCCTGATTCAGGAGTAGTGCTGCTCCTTCCCTTGCTCTTGTCCTCTCACTCACCCCTGACTTTACTCCCAAGACATTCCCAAACCACTCTTCCCCTTTACCCTTGAGCTTCTTTTCACTCAGAGCCAAAACATCCAGGTTCCTTTCCTTGAACATACTACCTATCTCTCCTTTTTTCTCATCTTGGTTACATCCATACACATTTAGACACCACAATCTGAGCCTTCGAGGAGGATGAGCACTCCTCGCGTGACTCCTTCTGTTTCCCCTTTTAGAAAGTTAAAATACAAGGAGGGGAGGGTTTCTGGCCCCCCGCTCCCGTCCCCTTTAGTTGCCTTCTACGACACGTGAGGAATGCGTGGGAAGTATTCTTTCTCCCCTATCCCCAGGAATATATATATGTATATATATATTCCTAAGAGTCCATGGGGAAAATGAAACACGAAAAGTTCCCACTTTTCGTGTTTCATTTTCCCTGTGGACTCATAGGAATATCTTGATCACGCGCAAAATTGTGATCCTTTCCAATATATATATATATATATTTTTTTTCATACAATTCGCCATTTTCCGCATTTGCGAGGTAGCGTTAAGAACAGAGGACTGGGCCTTAGAGGGAAAATCCTCACCTGGCCCCCTTCTCTGTTCCTTCTTTTGGAAAATTAAAAAAAAAAAAAAACGAGAGGGGAGGATTTCCAGCCACCCGCTCCCTCCCCTTTTAGTCGCCTTCTATGACACGCAGGGAATACGTGGGAAGTATTCTTTCTCCCCTATCCCCAGGGATATATATATATATATATATATATATATATATATATATATATATATATTTTTTTTTTGCTTTGTCACTGTCTCCCGCATTTGCGAGGTAGTGCAAGAAAACAGACGAAAAAAATGGCCCAACCCACCCCTATACACATGTATATACATACGTCCACACACGCAAATATACATACCTACACAGCTTCCCATGGTTTACCCCAGACACTTCACATGCCTTGATTCAATCCACTGACAGCACGTCAACCCCGGTATACCACATCGCTCCAATTCACTCTATTCCTTGCCCTCCTTTCACTCTCCTGCATGTTCAGGCCCCGATCACACAAAATCTTTTTCACTCCATCTTTCCACCTCCAATTTGGTCTCCCTCTTCTCCCCGTTCCCTCCACCTCCGACACATATATCCTCTTGGTCAATCTTTCCTCACTCATTCTCTCCATGTGACCAAACCATTTCAAAACACCCTCTTCTGCTCTCTCAACCACGCTCTTTTTATTTCCACACATCTCTCTTACCCTTACGTTACTTACTCGATCAAACCACCTCACACCACACATTGTCCTCAAACATCTCATTTCCAGCACATCCATCCTCCTGCGCACAACTCTATCCATAGCCCACGCCTCGCAACCATACAACATTGTTGGAACCATTATTCCTTCAAATATACCCATTTTTGCTTTCAGAGATAATGTTCTCGACTTCCACACATTCTTCAAGGCTCACAGAATTTTCGCCCCCTCCCCCACCCTATGATCCACTTCCGCTTCCATGGTTCCATCCGCTGCCAGATCCACTCCCAGATATCTAAAACACTTCACTTCCTCCAGTTTTTCTCCATTCAAACTCACCTCCCAATTGACTTGACCCTCAACCCTACTGTACCTAATAACCTTGCTCTTATTCACATTTACTCTTAACTTTCTTCTTCCACACACTTTACCAAACTCAGTCACCAGCTTCTGCAGTTTCTCACATGAATCAGCCACCAGCGCTGTATCATCAGCGAACAACAACTGACTCACCTCCCAAGCTCTCTCATCCCCAACAGACTTCATACTTGCCCCTCTTTCCAAAACTCTTGCATTCACCTCCCTAACAACCCCATCCATAAACAAATTAAACAACCATGGAGACATCACACACCCCTGCCGCAAACCTACATTCACTGAGAACCAATCACTTTCCTCTCTTCCTACACGTACACATGCCTTACATCCTCGATAAAAAGTTTTCACCGCTTCTAACAACTTGCCTCCCACACCATATATTCTTAATACCTTCCACAGAGCATCTCTATCAACTCTATCATATGCCTTCTCCAGATCCATAAATGCTACATACAAATCCATTTGCTTTTCTAAGTATTTCTCACATACATTCTTCAAAGCAAACACCTGATCCACACATCCTCTACCACTTCTGAAACCACACTGCTCTTCCCCAATCTGACGCTCTGTACATGCCTTCACCCTCTCAATCAATACCCTCCCATATAATTTACCAGGAATACTGAACAAACTTATACCTCTGTAATTTGAGCACTCACTCTTATCCCCTTTGCCTTTGTACAATGGCACTATGCACGCATTCCGCCAATCCTCAGGCACTTCACCATGAGTCATACATACATTAAATAACCTTACCAACCAGTCAACAATACAGTTACCCCCTTTTTTAATGAATTCCACTGCAATACCATCCAAACCTGCTGCCTTGCTGGCTTTCACCTTCCGCAAAGCTTTTACTACCTCTTCTCTGTTTACCAAATCATTTTCCCTAACCCTCTCACTTTGCACACCACCTCGACCAAAATACCCTATATCTGCCACTCTATCATCAAACACATTCAACAAACCTTCACAATACTCACTCCATCTCCATTTCACATCACCACTACTTGTTATCACCTCCCCATTTGCGCCCTTCACTGAAGTTCCCATTTGCTCCCTTGTCTTACGCACTTTATTTACCTCCTTCCAGAACATCTTTTTATTCTCCCTAAAATTTAATGATACTCTCTCACCCCAACTCTCATTTGCCCTTTTTTTTCACCTCTTGCACCTTTCTCTTGACCTCCTGTCTCTTTCTTTTATACATCTCCCACTCAATTGCATTTTTTCCCTGCAAAAATCGTCCAAATGCCTCTCTCTTCTCTTTCACTAATACACTTACTTCTTCATCCCACCACTCACTACCCTTTCTAATCAACCCACCTCCCACTCTTCTCATGCCACAAGCATCTTTTGCGCAATCCATCACTGATTCCCTAAATACATCCCATTCCTCCCCCACTCCCCTTACTTCCATTGTTCTCACCTTTTTCCATTCTGTACTCAGTCTCTCCTGGTACTTCCTCACCCAAGTCTCCTTCCCAAGCTCACTTACTCTCACCACCCTCTTCACCCCAACATTCACTCTTCTTTTCTGAAAACCCATACAAATCTTCACCTTAGCCTCCACAAGATAATGATCAGACATCCCTCCAGTTGCACCTCTCAGCACATTAACATCCAAAAGTCTCTCTTTCACGCGCCTGTCAATTAACACGTAATCCAATAATGCTGTCTGGCCATCTCTCCTACTTACATAAGTATACTTATGTATATCTCTCTTTTTAAACCAGGTATTCCCAATCATCAGTCCTTTTTCAGCACATAAATCTACAAGCTCTTCACCATTTCCATTTACAACACTGAACACCCTATGTATACCAATTATTCCCTCAACTGCCACATTACTCACCTTAGCATTCAAATCACCCATCACTATAACCCGGTCTCGTGCATCAAAACCACTAACACACTCATTCAGCTGCTCCCAAAAACATATATATATATATATATATATATATATATATATATATATATATATATATATATATATATATATATATTTTTTTTTTTTTTTTATACTTTGTCGCTGTCTCCCGCATTTGCGAGGTAGCGCAAGGAAACAGACGAAAGAAATGGCCCAACCCCCCCCCCCATACACATGTACATACACACGTCCACACACGCAAATATACATACCTACACAGCTTTCCATGGTTTACCCCAGACGCTTCACATGCCTTGATTCAATCCACTGACAGCACGTCAACCCCTGTACACCACATCGCTCCAATTCACTCTACTCCTTGCCCTCCTTTCACCCTCCTGCATGTTCAGGCCCCGATCACACAAAATCTTTTTCACTCCATCCTTCCACCTCCAATTTGGTCTCCCTCTTCTCCTCGTTCCCTCCACCTCCGACACATATATCCTCTTGGTCAATCTTTCCTCACTCATTCTCTCCATGTGCCCAAACCATTTCAAAACACCCTCTTCTGCTCTCTCAACCACGCTCTTTTTATTTCCACACATCTCTCTTACCCTTACGTTACTTACTCGATCAAACCACCTCACACCACACATTGTCCTCAAACATCTCATTTCCAGCACATCCATCCTCCTGCGCACAACTCTATCCATAGCCCACGCTTCGCAACCATACAACATTGTTGGAACCACTATTCCTTCAAACATACCCATTTTTGCTTTCCAAGATAATGTTCTCGACTTCCACACATTTTTCAAGGCTCCCAAAATTTTCGCCCCCTCCCCCACCCTATGCTCCACTTCCGCTTCCATGGTTCCATCCGCTGACAGATCCACTCCCAGATATCTAAAACACTTCACTTCCTCCAGTTTTTCTCCATTCAAACTCACCTCCCAATTGACTTGACCCTCAACCCTACTGTACCTAATAACCTTGCTCTTATTCACATTTACTCTTAACTTTCTTCTTCCACACACTTTACCAAACTCAGTCACCAGCTTCTGCAGTTTCTCACATGAATCAGCCACCAGCGCTGTATCATCAGCGAACAACAACTGACTCACTTCCCAAGCTCTCTCATCCCCAACAGACTTCATACTTGCCCCTCTTTCCAGGACTCTTGCATTTACCTCCCTAACAACCATATCCATAAACAAATTAAACAACCATGGAGACATCACACACCCCTGCCGCAAACCTACATTCACTGAGAACCAATCACTTTCCTCTCTTCCTACACGTACACATGCCTTACATCCTCGATAAAAACTTTTCACTGCTTCTAACAACTTGCCTCCCACACCATATATTCTTAATACCTTCCACAGAGCATCTCTATCAACTCTATCATATGCCTTCTCCAGATCCATAAATGCTACATACAAATCCATTTGCTTTTCTAAGTATTTCTCACATACATTCTTCAAAGCAAACACCTGATCCACACATCCTCTACCACTTCTGAAACCGCACTGCTCTTCCCCAATCTGATGCTCTGTACATGCCTTCACCCTCTCAATCAATACCCTCCCATATAATTTACCAGGAATACTCAACAAACTTATACCTCTGTAATTTGAGCACTCACTCTTATCCCCTTTGCCTTTGTACAATGGCACTATGCACGCATTCCGCCAATCCTCAGGCACCTCACCATGAGTCATACATACATTAAATAACCTTACCAACCAGTCAACAATACAGTCACCCCCTTTTTCAATAAATTCCACTGCAATACCATCCAAACCTGCTGCCTTGCCGGCTTTCATCTTCCGCAAAGCTTTTACTACCTCTTCTCTGTTTACCAAATCATTTTCCCTAACCCTCTCACTTTGCACACCACCTCGACCAAAACACCCTATATCTGCCACTGTGTCATCAGACACATTCAACAAACCTTCAAAATACTCATTCCATCTCCTTCTCACATCACCACTACTTGTTATCACCTCCCCATTTACGCCCTTCACTGAAGTTCCCATTTGCTCCCTTGTCTTACGCACCCTATTTACCTCCTTCCAGAACATCTTTTTATTCTCCCTAAAATTTAATGATAGTCTCTCACCCCAACTCTCATTTGCCCTTTTTTTCACCTCTTGCACCTTTCTCTTGACCTCCTGTCTCTTTCTTTTATACTTCTCCCACTCAATTGCATTTTTTCCCTGCAAAAATCATCCAAATGCCTCTCTCTTCTCTTTCACTAATACTCTTACTTCTTCATCCCACCACTCACTACCCTTTCTAAACAGCCCACCTCCCACTCTTCTCATGCCACAAGCATCTTTTGCACAATCCATCACTGATTTCCTAAATACATCCCATTCCTCCCCCACTCCCCTTACTTCCATTGTTCTCACCTTTTTCCATTCTGTACACAGTCTCTCCTGGTACTTCCCCACACAGGTCTCCTTCCCAAGCTCACTTACTCTCACCACCTTCTTCACCCCAACATTCACTCCTCTTTTCTGAAAACCCATACTAATCTTCACCTTAGCCTCCACAAGATAATGATCAGACATCCCTCCAGTTGCACCTCTCAGCACATTAACATCCAAAAGTCTCTCTTTCGCACGCCTGTCAATTAACACGTAATCCAATAACGCTCTCTGGCCATCTCTCCTACTTACATAAGTATACTTATGTATATCTCGCTTTTTAAACCAGGTATTCCCAATCATCAGTCCTTTTTCAGCACATAAATCTACAAGCTCTTCACCATTTCCATTTACAACACTGAACACCCCATGCATACCAATTATTCCCTCAACTGCCACATTACTCACCTTTGCATTCAAATCACCCATCACTATAACCCGGTCTCGTGCATCAAAACCACTAACACACTCATTCAGCTGCTCCCAAAACACTTGCCTCTCATGATCTTTCTTCTCATGCCCAGGTGCATATGCACCAATAATCACCCACCTCTCTCCATCAACTTTCAATTTTACCCATATTAATCGAGAATTTACTTTCTTACATTCTATCACATACTCCCACAACTCCTGTTTCAGGAGTATTGCTACTCCTTCCCTTGCTCTTGTCCTCTCACTAACCCCTGACTTCACTCCCCAGACATTTCCAAAGCACTCTTCCCCTTTACCCTTGAGCTTCGTTTCACTCAGAGCCAAAACATCCAGGTTCCTTTCCTCAAACATACTACCTATCTCTCCTTTTTTCACATCTTGGTTACATCCACACACATTTAGGCACCCCACTCTGAGCCTTCGAGGAGGATGATCACTCCCCGCGTGACTCCTTCTTCTGTTTCCCATTTTAGAAAGTTAATACAAGGAGGGGAGGATTTCCGGCCCCCCGCTCCCATCTCCTCTAGTCGCTTTCTACGACACACGAGGAATACGTGGGAAGTATTCTTTCACCCCTATCCCCAGGGATAATATACATATATATATACATATACACACACACACACATACACACACATACGCACATACACACACACACACACACACATACATATATATACATATATACATATATATATATATAAATTTTTTTTTTTTTGCTTTGTCGCTGTCTCCCTCGTTTGCGAGGTAGTGCAAGGAAACAGACGAAAGAGATGGCCCAACCCACCCCCATACACACGTATATACATACATCCACACACACAAATATATATACCTACACAGCTTTCCATGGTTTACCCCAGACGCTTCACATGCCTTGATTCAATCCACTGACAGCACGTCAACCCCGGTATACCACATCAATCCAATTCACTCTATTCCTTGCCCTCCTTTCACCCTCCTGCATGCTCAGGCCCCGATCACACAAAATCTTGTTCACTCCATCTTTCCACCTCCAATCTGGTCTCCCTCTTCTCCTCGTTCCCTCCACCTCCGACACATATATTCTCTTAGTCAATCTTTCCCCACTCATTCTTTCCATGTGCCCGAACCATTTCAAAACACCCTCTTCTGCTCTCTCAACCACGCTCTTTTTATTTCCAAACATCTCTCTTACCCTTACGTTACTTACTCGATCAAACCACCTCACACCACACATTGTCCTCAAACATCTCATTTCCAGCACATCCATCCTCCTGCGCACAACTCTATCCATAGCCCACGCCTCGCAACCATACAACATTGTTGGAACCACTATTCCTTCAAACATACTCATTTTTGCTTTCCGAGATAATGTTCTCGACTTCCACACATTCTTCAAGGCTCCCAGAATTTTCGCCCCCTCCCCCACCCTATGATCCACTTCCGCTTCCATGGTTCCATCCGCTGCCAGATCCACTCCCAGATATCTAAAACACTTCACTTCCTCCAGTTTTTCTCCATTCAAACTTACCTCCCATTTGACCCTCAACCCTACTGTACCTAATAACCTTGCTCTTATTCACATTTACTCTTAACTTTCTTCTTTCACAAACTTTACCAAACTCAGTCACCAGCTTCTGCAGTTTCTCACATGAATCAGCCACCAGTGCTGTATCATCAGCGAACAACAACTGACTCACTTCCCAAGCTCTCTCATCCCCAACAGACTTCATACTTGCCCCTCTTTCCAAAACTCTTGCATTCACCTCCCTAACAACCCCATCCATAAACAAATTAAACAACCATGGAGACATCATACACCCATGCCGCAAACCTACATTCACTGAGAACCAATCACTTTCCTCTCTTCCTACACGTACACATGCCTTACATCCTCCATAAAAACTTTTCACTGCTTCTAACAACTTGCCTCCCACACCATATATTCTTAATACCTTCCACAGAGCATCTCTAGCAACTCTATCATATGCCTTCTCCAGATCCATAAATGCTACATACAAATCCATTTGCTTTTCTAAGTATTTCTCACATACATTCTTCAAAGCAAACACCTGATCCACACATCCTCTACCACTTCTGAAACCACACTGCTCTTCCCCAATCTGATGCTCTGTACATGCCTTCACCCTCTCAATCAATATCCTCCCATATAATTTACCAGGAATACTCAACAAACTTATACCTCTGTAATTTGAGCACTCACTCTTATCCCCTTTGCCTTTGTACAATGGCACTATGCACGCATTCCGCCAATCCTCAGGCACCTCACCATGAGTCATACATACATTAAATAGCTTTACCAACCAGTCAACAATACAGTCACCCCCTTTTTTAATAAATTCCATTGCAATACCATCCAAACCTGCTGCCTTGCCGGCTTTCATCTTCCGCAAAGGTTTTACTACCTCTTCTCTGTTTACCAAATCATTTTCCCTAACACTCTCACTTTGCACACCAACTCGACCAAAACACCCTACATCTGCCACTCTATCATCAAACACATTCAACAAACCTTCAAAATACTCACTCCATCTCCTTCTCACATCACCACTACTTGTTATCACCTCCCCATTTGCGCCCTTCACTGAAGTTCCCATTTGCTCCCTTGTCTTACGCACTTTATTTACCTCCTTCCAGAACATCTTTTTATTCTCCCTAAAATTTAATGATACTCTCTCACCCCTACTCTCATTTGCCCTTTTTTTCACCTCTTGCACCTTTCTCTTGACCTCCTGTCTCTTTCTTTTATACATCTCCCACTCAATTGCATTTTTTCCCTGCAAAAATCGTCCAAATGCCTCTCTCTTCTCTTTCACTAATACTCTTACTTCTTCATCCCACCACTCACTACCCTTTCTAATCAACCCACCTCCCACTCTTCTCATGCCACAAGCATCTTTTGCGCAATCCATCACTGATTCCCTAAATACATCCCATTCCTCCCCCACTCCTCTTACTTCCATTGTTCTCACCTTTTTCCATTCTGTACTCAGTCTCTCCTGGTACTTCCTCACACAAGTCTCCTTCCTAAGCTCACTTACTCTCACCACCCTCTTCACCCCAACATTCACTCTTCTTTTCTGAAAACCCATACAAATCTTCACCTTAGCCTCCACAAGATAATGATCAGACATCCCTCCAGTTGCACCTCTCAGCACATTAACATCCAAAAGTCTCTTTCGCGCGCCTGTCAATTAACACGTAATCCGATGACACTCTCTGGCCATCTCTCCTACTTACATAAGTATACTTATGCATATCTCGCTTTTTAAACCAGGTATTCCCAATCATCAGTCCTTTTTCAGCACATAAATCTACAGTTTGGTCATGGCTCTTAAAGAAGCTCAAAGAACTATTACAGAAGGCCTAAAGGAAGGCAGTAAAGGTGGAACCAAAAATTGAGAGAACTAAATTACAGTGAGTGGCTAGAGGCTAACAGTGATGCTACTACGTTTGTGAATCAAGAACCATTGCAACACAAACCTCGCCAGGTGGTAGAGTGTCCCGCAGTGTATCGAGACAGACTTCCCCAGAACTTTTTTAAAGGGGAAGTAAATGTTTATAGTTGTGTTACTGGAGTGATAGTTTTCATACATGGTGCTTTGACTAGAAAATAGTGAAATTGGAAAAAATGTAGCTTAGACATTGAAGCTTATTGATACAGTGGTCAAATTGATGAGAACTACTATTGACGTTTGTGTAAATAAATTATACATTTCCTTTTTCCATAGCCAGAGGTTGAACCATTATGTGACATCCATTTTCATTTCATTTCAAGCTAGAAGTTTCAGTTTTCTAAATTGTTTCTATCATTTTTCATATGTATATATATGTATGTGTGTGTGTGTGTATATGTGCGTATGTATGTGTGTGTGTATGTGTATATATATATATATATATATATATATATATATATATATATTATCCCTGGGGATAGGGGAGAAAGAATACTTCCCACGCATTCCTCGCGTGTCGTAGAAAGCGACTAGAGGGGACGGGAGTGGGGGGCCAGAAATCCTCCCCTCCTTGTATCTTTTAACTTTCTAAAATGGGAAACAGAAGAAGGAGTCACGCGGGGAGTGCTCATCCTCCTCGAAGGCTCAGATTGGGGTGCCTAAATGTGTGTGGATGTAACCAAGATGTGAAAAAAGGAGAGATAGGTAGTATGTTTGAGGAAAGGAACCTGGATGTTTTGGCTCTGAGTGAAACAAAGCTCAAGGGTAAAGGGGAAGAGTGGTTTGGGAATGTCTTGGGAGTAAAGTCAGGGGTTAGTGAGAAGACAAGAGCTAGGGAAGGAGTAGCAATACTCCTGAAACAGGAGTTGTGGGAGTATGTGATAGAATGTAAGAAAGTAAATTCTCGATTAATATGGGTAAAACTGAAAGTTGATGGAGAGAGATGGGTGATTATTGGTGCATATGCACCTGGGCATGAGAAGAAAGATCATGAGAGGCAAGTGTTTTGGGAGCAGCTGAATGAGTGTGTTAGTGGTTTTGATGCACGAGACCAGGTTATAGTGATGGGTGATTTGAATGCAAAGGTGAGTAATGTGGCAGTTGAGGGAATAATTGGTATATATGGGGTGTTCAGTGTTGTAAATATATATATATATATATATATATATATATATATATATATATATATATATATATATATATATATATATATTTTTTCTTTATACCTCGTCGCTGTCTCCCGCGGTTGCGAGGTAGCGCAAGGAAACAGACGAAAGAAATGGCCCAACCCCCCCCATACACATGTACATACACACGTCCACACACGCAAATATACATACCTACACAGCTTTCCATGATTTACCCTGGACGCTTCCATGCCTTGATTCAATCCACTGACAGCACGTCAACCCCTGTATACCACATCGCTCCAATTCACTCTATTCCTTGCCCTCCTTTCACCCTCCTGCATGTTCAGGCCCCGATCACACAAAATCCTTTTCACTCCATCTTTCCACCTCCAATTTGGTCTCCCTCTTCTCCTCGTTCCCTCCACCTCCGACACATATATCCTCTTGGTCAATCTTTCCTCACTCATTCTCTCCATGTGCCCAAACCATTTCAAAACACCCTCTTCTGCTCTCTCAACCACGCTCTTTTTATTTCCACACATCTCTCTTACCCTTACGTTACTTACTCGATCAAACCACCTCACACCACACATTGTCCTCAAACATCTCATTTCCAGCACATCCATCCTCCTGCGCACAACTCTATCCATAGCCCACGCCTCGCAACCATACAACATTGTTGGAACCACTATTCCTTCAAACATACCCATTTTTGCTTTCCGAGATAATGTTCTCGACTTCCACACATTTTTCAAGGCTCCCAAAATTTTCGCCCCCTCCCCCACCCTATGATCCACTTCCGCTTCCATGATTCCATCCGCTGACAGATCCACTCCCAGATATCTAAAACACTTCACTTCCTCCAGTTTTTCTCCATTGAAACTCACCTCCCAATTGACTTGAACCTCAACCCTACTGTACCTAATAACCTTGCTCTTATTCACATTTACTCTTAACTTTCTTCTTCCACACACTTTACCAAACTCAGTCACCAGCTTCTGCAGTTTCTCACATGAATCAGCCACCAGCGCTGTATCATCAGCGAACAACAACTGACTCACTTCCCAAGCTCTCTCATCCCCAACAGACTTCATACTTGCCCCTCTTTCCACGACTCTTGCATTTACCTCCCTAACAACCCCATCCATAAACAAATTAAACAACCCTGGAGACATCACACACCCCTGCCGCAAACCTACATTCACTGAGAACCAATCACTTTCCTCTCTTCCTACACGTACACATGCCTTACATCCTCGATAAAAACTTTTCACTGCTTCTAACAACTTGCCTCCCACACCATATATTCTTAATACCTTCCACAGAGCATCTCTATCAACTCTATCATATGCCTTCTCCAGATCCATAAATGCTACATACAAATCCATTTGCTTTTCTAAGTATTTCTCACATACATTCTTCAAAGCAAACACCTGATCCACACATCCTCTACCACTTCTGAAACCACACTGCTCTTCCCCAATCTGATGCTCTGTACATGCCTTCACCCTCTCAATCAATACCCTCCCATATAATTTACCAGGAATACTCAACAAACTTATACCTCTGTAATTTGAGCACTCACTCTTATCCCCTTTGCCTTTGTACAATGGCACTATGCACGCATTCCGCCAATCCTCAGGCACCTCACCATGAGTCATTTTTTTTTTTTTTTTTTATACTTTGTCGCTGTCTCCCGCGTTTGCGAGGTAGCGCAAGGAAACCGACGAAAGAAATGGCCCAACCCCCCCCCATACACATGTATATACATACGTCCACACACGCACATATACATACCTACACAGCTTTCCATGGTTTACCCCAGACGCTTCACATGTCTTGATTCAATCCACTGACAGCACGTCAACCCCGGTATACCACATTGCTCCAATTCACTCTATTCCTTGCCCTCCTTTCACCCTCCTGCAAGTTCAGGCCCCGATCACACAAAATCTTTTTCACTCCATCTTTCCACCTCCAATTTGGTCTCCCTCTTCTCCTCGTTCCCTCCACCTCCAACACATATATCTTCTTGGTCAATCTTTCCTCACTCATTCTCTCCATGTGCCCAAACCATTTCAAAACACCCTCTTCTGCTCTCTCAACCACGCTCTTTTTATTTCCACACATCTCTCTCACCCTTACGTTACTTACTCGATCAAACCACCTTACACCACACATTGTCCTCAGACATCTCATTTCCAGCACATCCATCCTCCTGCGCACAACTCTATCCATAGCCCACGCCTCGCAACCATACAACATTGTTGGAACCACTATTCCTTCAAACATACCCATTTTTGCTTTCCGAGATAATGTTCTCGACTTCCACACATTCTTCAAGGCTCCCAGAATTTTCGCCCCCTCCCCCACCCTATGGTCCAATTCTGCTTCCATGGTTCCATCCGCTGCCAGATCCACTCCCAGATATCTAAAACACTTCACTTCCTCCAGTTTTTCTCCATTCAAACTCACCTCCCAATTTACTTGACCCTCAACCCTACTGTACCTAATGACCTTGCTCTTATTCACATTTACTCTTAACTTTCTTCTTCCACACACTTTACCAAACTCCGTCACCAGCTTCTGCAGTTTCTCACATGAATCAGCCACCAGCGCTGTATCATCAGCGAACAACTGACTCACTTCCCAAGCTCTCTCATCCCCAACAGACTTCATACTTGCCCCTCTTTCCAAAACTCTTGCCTTTACCATGAGTCATACATACATTAAATAACCTTACCAACCAGTCAACAATACAGTCACCCCTTTTTTTAATAAATTCCACTGCAATACCATCCAAACCTGCTGCCTTGCCGGCTTTCATTTTCCGCAAAGCTTTTACTACCTCTTCTCTGTTTACCAAATCATTTTCCCTAACCCTCTCACTTTGCACACCACCTCGACCCAAACACCCTATATCTGCCACTCTGTCATCAGACACATTCAACAATCCTTCAAAATACTCATTCCATCTCCTTCTCACATCACCACTACTTGTTATCACCTCCCCATTTATGCTCTTCACTGAAGTTCCCATTTGCTCCCTTGTCTTACGCACCCTATTTACCTCCTTCCAGAACATCTTTTTATTCTCCCTAAAATTTACTGATAGTCTCTCACCCCAACTCTCATTTGCCCTTTTTTTCACCTCTTGCACCTTTCTCTTGACCTCCTGTCTCTTTCTTTTATACTTCTCCCACTCAATTGCATTTTTTCCCTGCAAAAATCGTCCAAATGCCTCTCTTTTCTCTTTCACTAATACTCTTACTTCTTCATCCCACCACTCACTACCCTTTATAAACAGCCCACCTCCCACTCTTCTCATGCCACAAGCATCTTTTGCGCAATCCATCACTGATTCCCTAAATACATCCCATTCCTCCCCCACTCCCCTTACTTCCATTGTTCTCACCTTTTTCCATTCTGTACACAGTCTCTCCTGATACTTCCTCACACAGGTCTCCTTCCCAAGCTCACTTACTCTCACCACCTTCTTCACCCCAACATTCACTCTTCTTTTCTGAAAACCCATACTAATCTTCACCTTAGCCTCCACAAGATAATGATCAGACATCCCTCCAGTTGTACCTCTCAGCACACTGACATCCAAAAGTCTCTCTTTCGCACGCCTGTCAATTAACACGTAATCTAATAATGCTCTCTGGCCATCTCTCCTACTTACATAAGTATACTTATGTATATCTCGCTTTTTAAACCAGGTATTCCCAATCATCAGTCCTTTTTCAGCACATAAATCTACAAGCTCCTCACCATTTCCATTTACAACACTGAACACCCCATGCATACCAATTATTCCCTCAACTGCCACATTACTCACCTTTGCATTCAAATCACCCATCACTATAACCCGGTCTCGTGCATCAAAACCGCTAACACACTCATTTAGCTGCTCCCAAAACACTTGCCTCTCATGATCTTTCTTCTCATGCCCAGGTGCATATGCACCAATAATCACCCACCTCTCTCCATCAACTTTCAATTTTACCCATATCAATCGAGAATTTACTTTCTTACATTCTATCACATACTCCCACAACTCCTGTTTCAGGAGTATTGCTACTCCTTCCCTTGCTCTTGTCCTCTCACTAACCCCTGACTTCACTCCCCAGACATTTCCAAAGCACTCTTCCCCTTTACCCTTGAGCTTCGTTTCACTCAGAGCCAAAACATCCAGGTTCCTTTCCTCAAACATACTACCTATCTCTCCTTTTTTCACATCTTGGTTACATCCACACACATTTAGGCACCCCACTCTGAGCCTTCGAGGAGGATGAGCACTCCCCGCGTGACTCCTTCTTCTGTTTCCCATTTTAGAAAGTTAATACAAGGAGGGGAGGATTTCCGGCCCCCCGCTCCCGTCCCCTCTAGTCGCTTTCTACGACACGCGAGGAATACGTGGGAAGTATTCTTTCACCCCTATCCCCAGGGATAATATACATATATATATATATACACACACACACACACACACATACACACACATACGCACATACACACACACATACATATATATACATATGAAAAATGTAAGAAACAATTTAGAAAACAAACTTTTAGCTTGAAATGAATGAAAAAAAAAAATATATATATATATATATATATATATATATATATATATATATATATATATATATATATATATATATATATATATATACTTGGATGTAAGGGGAGTGGGGGAGGAATGGGATGTATTTAGGGAATCAGTGATGGATTGTGCAAAAGATGCTTGTGGCATGAGAAGAGTGGGAGGTGGGTTGATTAGAAAGGGTAGTGAGTGGTGGGATGAAGAAGTGAGATTATTAGTGAAATAGAAGAGAGAAGCATTTGGACGATTTTTGTAGAGAAAAAATGCAATTGAGGGGGAGATGTATAAAAGAAAGAGGCAGGAGGTAAAGAGAAAGGTGCAAGAGGTGAAAAAGAGGGCAAATGAGAGTTGGGGTGAGAGAGTATCATTAAATTTCAGGGAGAATAAAAAGATGTTCTGGAAGGAGATAAATAAAGTGCGTAAGACAAGGGAGCAAATGGGAACTTCAGGGAAGGGTGCAAATGGGGAGGTGATAACAAGTAGTGGTGATGTGAGAAGGAGATGGAGTGAGTATTTTGAAGGTTTGTTGAATGTGTTTGATGATAGAGTGGCAGATATAGGGTGTTTTGGTCAAGGTGGTGTGCAAAGTGAGAGGGTTAGGGAAAATGATTTGGTAAACAGAGAAGAGGTAGTAAAAGCTTTGTGGAAGATGAAAGCCGGCAAGGCAGCAGGTTTGGATGGTATTGCAGTGGAATTTATTAAAAAAGGGGGTGACTGTATTGTTGACTGGTTGATAAGGTTATTTCATGTATGTATGACTCATGGTGAGGTGTCTGTGGATTGGCAGAATGCGTGCATAGTGCCATTGTACAAGGGCAAAGGGGATAAGAGTGAGTGCTCAAATTACAGAGGTATAAGTTTGTTGAGTATTCCTGGTAAACTGTATGGGAGGGTATTGATTGAGAGGGTGAAGGCATGTACAGAGCATCAGATTGGGGAAGAGCAGTGTGGTTTCAGAAGTGGTAGAGGATGTGTGGATCAGGTGTTTGCTTTGAAGAATGTATGTGAGAAATACTTAGAAATGCAAATGGATTTGTATGTAGCATTTATGGATCTGGAGAAAGCATATGATAGAGTTGATAGAGATGCTCTGTGGAAGGTATTAAGAATATATGGTGTGGGAGGCAATTTGTTAGAAGCAGTGAAAAGTTTTTATCGAGGATGTAAGGCATGTGTACGTGTAGGAAGAGAGGAAAGTGATTGGTTCTCAGTGAATGTAGGTTTGCGGCAGGGGTGTGTGATGTCTCCATGGTTGTTTAATTTGTTTATGGATGGGGTTGTTAGGGAGGTGAATGCAAGAGTTTTGGAAAGAGGGGCAAGTATGAAGTCTGTTGGGGATGAGAGAGCTTGGGAAGTGAGTCAGTTGTTGTTTGCTGATGATACAGCACTGGTGGCTGATTCATGTGAGAAACTGCAGAAGCTGGTGACTGAGTTTGGTAAAGTGTGTGAAAGAAGAAAGCTGAGAGTAAATGTGAATAAGAGCAAGGTTATTAGGTACAGTAGGGGTGAGGGTCAAGTCCATTGTGGGGTAAGTTTGAATGGAGAAAAACTGGAGGAAGTAAAGTGTTTTAGATTTCTGGGAGTGGATCCTACAGCGGATGGAACAATGGAAGTGGAAGTGAATCATAGGGTGGGGGAGGGGGTGAAAATCCTGGGAGCCTTGAAGAATGTTTGGAAGTCGAGAACATTATCTCGGAAAGCAAAAATGGGTATGTTTGAAGGAATAGTGGTTCGAACAATGTTGTATGATTGTGAGGCGTGGGCTATGGATAGAGCTGTGCGCAGGAGGGTGGATGTGCTGGAAATGAGATGTTTGAGGACAATATGTGGTGTGAGGTGGTTTGATTGAGTAAGTAATGTAAGGGTTAGAGAGGTGTGTGGAAATAAAAAGAGCATGGTTGAGAGAGCCGAAGAGGGTGTTTTGAAATGGTTTGGTCACATGGAGAGAATGAGAGAGGAAAGATTGACAAAGAGGGTATATGTGTTGGAGGTGGAGGGAACGAGGAGAAGTGGGAGACCAAATTGGAGGTGGAAAGATGGAGTGAAAAAGATTTTGAGTGATCGGGGCCTGAACATGCAGGAGGGTGAAAGGCGGGCAAGGAATAGAGTGAATTGGAATGATGAGGTATACCGGGGTTGATGTGCTGCCAATGGATTGAATCAGGGCATGTGAGGCGTCTGGGGTAAACCATGGAAACTTCTGTGGGGCCTGGATGTGGAAAGGGAGCTGTGGTTTCGGGCATTATTACATGACAGCTAGAGACTGAGAATGAACGAATGGGGCCTTTGTTGTGTTTTCCTAGCGCTACCTCGCACACATGAGGGGGGAAGGTGATGTTATTCCATGTGTGGCGAGGTGGCGATGGGAATAAATAAGGGCAGACAGTATGAATTATGTACATGTGTATATATGTATATGTCTGTTTGTGTATATATATGTGTACATTGAGATGTATAGGTATGTATATTTGCGTGTGTGGACGTGTATGTATATACATGTGTATGGGGGTGGGTTGGGCCATTTATTTCGTCTGTTTCCTTGCGCTACCTTGCAAACGCGGGAGACAGTGACAAAGCAAAATAAAAAATAAAAAAAAAATACTTTTTGTATGTACTACAGTATAATGATTTACAGATATCAGCTTTATCATACAATAAAATAATATGGTATGCAAAAGATAATAGGATACTATCATTGATTCAAAAGTTATAGCAATTTGAATTCGGACAAACTTTAACTAAGTTTTTCTCCCTTTTTATATTTGGTACTTGGCATGCTGTTTCAGGGAATGCCTTATGTCAAGGATGTTTGTGATATACAATAAATATAGGTATATGGGTGATTATGAATAAACAAAGTAGTATGTTAAGGAAAGATCAATCATGATGTAAGTATGCTAAAGAATCATGATTTGGAAGTGTGGATTTTATTTGAAGATGACAACAGAATCTGGGTGAAAACTTACCCGGGATTTTGGTAGTTATAGTATGGCTGATGAATCACTCCTCCAACGGCTTTCCCACCAGATGCAATGCCAATGAGCACAGTCACATGGTCAAGAAGACCTGTGGACGATTCCACCTGGTCATAACTGTATTCTCAGGTGAAGGAGTTAATTGTTTAATCTAAATAAAAAATTACTTAACTTGAATTTATGATGCATCCTGAGTCAAGAACAGCAATCCATCTTAAACACTAGGAATCAAACTGTATCTAAACCTAAAAAATTATATTACTTCATATGGTGGCCTGAGAAAGATATTTATTTTGCTTGTGTAATTAAATGAAGTAATATTCAGGAGTCTCAATTAACTGCATGCAAGTGCAAAGGCAGACAAATATCTAAAGAAAAGGAAAAAATATTCTTTAACTGACTGACCTCTCACAAGATAAGCTGAGGATGCTAGTGTTCTAATCAATTATTCAGGACTTAGGTGAACGATTACATACATGGAAACCTTCCATATGATCGTATATAACGAACTAATCACACACTACAAATCTGGTGATGTAATTACAACCATAAGCCTTCTAGTTAACTTGGTTAGGTTTCTGAGCATGTGAATACCACAACCTTAAACTCATTATATTCTCTAGTTATTACATGGTACTTTTTTTCTCATCTTTTCCCTGCTGGCAACTGAACTGGATGGAAAGGTGGATGGGAGGTTACTTTTGCTATGACATCTTGTTTCTTCCACAATCCTTTGGACATCAACACAGAACCTCATTATGGGCCATCATGTCTCCTGTTATCTGTTCTTTTAAAGTACTCTTCACTCCCAATCAAGTAACTTTCGATTCATCAAAGGAGCATCCCTCTTACACCAGTTTGGACTTTTCCTTTTTCACCATAGATCTGTGTCAAAACTTGATGTTCAGAGTATCAAGATCTCATTGGCAATCAAAAATCTTACAGTGCATCCATTTTCTTTTAGAGGGGAAGGGACACTGTTCCAGTAAATTTATAATGATCCAACCAATTACCCGTGAACCAAGTCTATATCTACCATTCAAGAAGTATCTACTTTCACAGCAATCAACAATTTTTTCCTGAATTACTTTTTCAGTAATTTCAGACTACACTTGTTTGTGATACTGTTCTGTAAAAGGTAAATTCTGTCATTTTTTGCAAGATAGCTTTAACATTTATTTTTTCCACTCCCTTGGTACTCATCTCCCTTTCACTGAGCATTTATACATCCAAAAGAGGATGTTTAGGGTATCTGCACAATGCTTGAGCATGTACGGTGATACCTTCGGAGCTAAATGCTTTATGAGGGTGTATATCCTTTATGATCCACATTTTATCATGTAATTCTTTTTATTATAGTGACTGACAAAGTATGTGCAAAACATGCTCAAGCCAAAGGACATCCTGGATGGAAAAAAATAGAGAGAGAAAAGGAAACTAGAACTTAATCAGGGTTCCACAGAATTTTGTAGACCTTCCTCCTAAAGACAAAAAGTTACAGGAAGGAGGAAAATTCCAAGATTAGCTGTCTGAAGGAAGGAGGAGGTGTAAAAATCTTTGAAAGGCCAGTGTCCACACAAAAACGATGGGAAGCAGTAGCCAGGCACATGCCTCTGGGGGTAGAAATGCATATAGACAGCTCATGAAAGCAGTGGCTAATTAGTACTTGCAAAACTAAGAGAGCAGCAACATCTCAGTGTACAGAGAGGGATGACTGTATGCTTTCTACAGTCACTCACTCTTTCATCCCAGCATAAATTCTTCACTTCAATAACATGAGTCATTTGGTCTAAATATCTTTACTCTAACTTAAAATGCCCCTACTAGGATTTATAAGGTTTTCAATTTTCATTTACCCTGGCTGTATTTTTCCTTAAGTCTTCTCATAATTGTTCCATGCTTGTACCTTTTAAACACTACCTGGCTGTTGTATTTCTTACATCTTCTTTCCTTAGTCCTCTGACATGTAATAAACCGTACCTCACTTATTCTTGTCCTCCCTTCTTGCCATCTCTCACTACTGGAATCTATTAATGGACTTCCTTGTTGCAGATTTTACAAAATCTCATATATAAGAGCTCTATCTTCCTAATGTGAATTCAAATATCGTCATTTATGTTCCTAATGTTGTTCAGCTATATCCAGTTTCTTCCCTTTTACTGATTTTGGCCATTTGAAAGTACCTATATTTCTTCAAGTAATTCTTCATTAAGCAGATACTTAAACTCATGCATTCATGCTGAATAACATAGATAACTAGCTTATTTCACTCCCAGGCTGATGTGCATGAAAATGTAAGTTTTGAAGTATAAAAAATTGTTTCTCTTTGAAGCAGTGTCCTGCAAGCCCCAAGAAAATTTCTAATATCCCAGAGGGCTAGAAACCTCTTACATCCCTGCCTTCTGTTTAGGTAATTGCATCTCACCCCACACTAGTCATGTACAAAGGGTCCTTGCAGAACAAGAGGGTTACATTCCTAGAGATCTGTCATTCTAGCAGAATGTTGTATTAGTAATTAAAATTCATGTTACATGGGGGGGGGGGGTGCCTTCCTGGCCAAAAATTTCCCTATCTCATTGTAGCATACCACCAATATCATAATGCAAATTAGACTCTAATTCAACAACTGTTGCCATATCACTGGTAAATCAGACAATATTAATTGATACTTACTGGGGATAGGGGAGAAAGAATACGCCCTATGTATTTCCTGCATGTCATAGAAGGCAACTAAAGGGGGTGGGAGCAGGGGGCTGGAAGCCCTCCCCTCCTTGTATTTCAATTTCTAAAAGGGGAAACAGAAGGAGGCAAGCAGGGAGTGTTCATCCTCCTCAAAGGCTCAGATTGGGATGTCTGAATGTGTGTAGAGGTGACCAAGATAAGAAAAAAGGAAAGGCAGGTAGTTTGCTTGAGGAAAGAAACCTGGATGTTCTGGCTCTGAGTGAAACAAACCCTAGGGTAAAGGGGAAGAAGGGTTTGGAAAAGTCTTGGGAGTAAAGTCAGGGGTTAGTGAAAGGACAAGAGTTAAGGAAGGAGTAGCCCAACTCCTGAAGCAGGAGTTGTGGGAGTGTGTGATAGAGTGTACGAAAATAAATTCTTGAGTGATGTAGGTAAAACTGAAAGTAGATGGAGAAAGACAGGAGATTATTGGTGCTTATGCACCTAGTCATGAGAAGAAAGACCATGAGAGGCAATTGTTTTGGGAGCAACTGAAAGAGTGTGTCAGCTTTGATGCACAAGACCGGGTAAAAGTGATGGGTGATTTCAATGCAAAAGTATGATTGGTGTACATGGGGTGTTCAGTGTTGTGAATGGAAATGGTGACGAGCTTGTGGATTTGTGTGCTAAAGAAAGACTAGTGATTGGGAATACTAGAAGCTGGAGGGATGTCTGATCACTATCTTATGCAGGTGAAGGTGAAGATTTGCAGGGGTTTTCAAAAAAGAGAAAATGTTGGGGAGAAGAGAGTGGTGAGAGTAAGTGAGCTTGAAAAGGGCACTTGTATAGGAAGTACCAGGAGAGATTGAGTGAAGAATGGCAAAAGGTGAGAGCAAATGATGTGAGGGGAGTAAGTGAGGAGTGGGATGTATTTAGGGAAGCAGTGATGGCATGTGCAAAAGATGCATGTGGCATGAGAAAGGTGAGACATGGGCAGATTAGAAAGGGTAGTGAGTGGTGAGATGAAGAAGTAAAGTTGTTAGTGAAAGATAAAAGAGAGGAGTTTGAGTGATACATACAAGGAAGAAGTGCAAATGACTGGGAGATGTATAAAAGAAAGAGGCAGGAGGTCAAGAGGAAGTTGCAAGGGTTGAAAAAGAGGGCAAATGAGAGCTGGGGTGAGGGAGTATCATTAAACTTTAGGGAGAATAAAAATATTTTTGGAAGGAGGTGAATAACATGCGGAAGACAAGAGAACAAATGGGAACATTGGCGAAGGGGGCAAGGGGGGAAGTAATAACAGGTAGAGATGGAGTGAGTATTTTGAAGGTTTGTTGATAGAGTGGCAGATGTAAGATGTCTTGGTCAGGGTGGTGTGTAAAGTAAGAGGATCAGGAAGAACGGTTAGGTTAAGAGAGAAGAGGTAGTGAAAGCTTTGTAGAAGATGAAATCTGGCAAGGCAGAGGGTTTGGATTGTCATGCAGTTGAAATTATTAAGAAAGGGGGTGTCTGTGTTTTTTATTGGCTGGTAAAGATATTCAATTTATATATGGTATTAAGAATATATGGTGTGGGAGGCAAGTTGTTAGAAGCAGTGAAAAGTTTTTATCGAGGATGTAAGGCATGTGTACGTGTAGGAAGAGAGGAAAGTGATTGGTTCTCAGTGAATGTAGGTTTGCGGCAGGGGTGTGTGATGTCTCCATGGTTGTTTAATTTGTTTATGGATGGGGTTGTTAGGGAGGTAAATGCAAGAGTTTTGGAAAGAGGGGCAAGTATGAAGTCTGTTGGGGATGAGAGAGCTTGGGAAGTGAGTCAGTTGTTGTTCGCTGATGATACAGCGCTGGTGGCGGATTCATGTGAGAAACTGCAGAAGCTGGTGACGGAGTTTGGTAAAGTGTGTGGAAGAAGAAAGTTAAGAGTAAATGTCAATAAGAGCAAGGTTATTAGGTACAGTAGGGTTGAGGGTCAAGTCAATTGGGAGGTGAGTTTGAATGGTGAGAGGCTGGAGGAAGTGAAGTGTTTTAGATATCTGGGAGTGGATCTGTCAGCGGATGGAACCATGGAAGCGGAAGTGGATCATAGGGTGGGGGAGGGGGCGAAAATTTTGGGAGCCTTGAAAAATGTGTGGAAGTCGAGAACATTATCCCGGAAAGCAAAAATGGGTATGTTTGAAGGAATAGTGGTTCCAACAATGTTGTATGGTTGCGAGGCGTGGGCTATGGATAGAGTTGTGCGCAGGAGGATGGATGTGCTGGAAATGAGATGTTTGAGGACAATGTGTGGTGTGAGGTGGTTTGATCGAGTAAGTAACGTAAGGGTAAGAGGGATGTGTGGAAATAAAAAGAGCGTGGTTGAGAGAGCAGAAGAGGGTGTTTTGAAGTGGTTTGGGCACATGGAGAGAATGAGTGAGGAAAGATTGACCAAGAGGATATATGTGTCGGAGGTGGAGGGAACGAGGAGAAGAGGGAGACCAAATTGGAGGTGGAAAGATGGAGTGAAAAGGATTTTGTGTGATCGGGGCCTGAACATGCAGGAGGGTGAAAGGAGGGCAAGGAATAGAGTGAATTGGAGCGATGTGGTATACAGGGGTTGACGTGCTGTCAGTGGATTGAATCAAGGCATGTGAAGCGTCTGGGGTAAACCATGGAAAGCTGTGTAGGTATGTATATTGCGTGTGTGGACGTGTGTATGTACATGTGTATGGGGGGGGGTTGGGCCATTTCTTTCGTCTGTTTCCTTGCGCTACCTCGCAAACGCGGGAGACAGCGACAAAGTATAAAAAAAAAAAAAAAAAAAAAAAAAAAAATATGGATCCTAGTGAAGTGCCTGTGGATTGGTAGAATGTGAGCATAGTGCCATTGTATAAAAGCAAAGGGAATAAAAGAGAGTGTTCAAACTACAGGGGTATAAGTTTGTTGAGTATTCCTGGCAAATCATATGGGAGGGTACTGACTGAGAGGGTGAAGGCATGTACAGAACATCAGATTGGGAAAAAGCGGTGTGGTTTCAGAAGTGGTAGAGGATGTGTGGATCAGGTGTCTGCTTTGAAGAATGTGTGTGAGAAATACTTAGAAAAACAGATGGATTTGTATATAGCATCCATGGATCTGGAGAAGGCATATGATAGGTTTGGTCTTAAGAGTATATGGTGTGGGAGGAAAGTGGCTAGAAGCAGTGAAAAGGTTTTACCAAGGATGTAAGGCATGTGTACGAGTAGGAAGAGAGGAAAGTTCTTGGTTCCCAGTGAAGGCGGCTCTGTGGCAGGGGTGTGTGATGTCCCCCATGGTTGTTTCATTAGTTTAAGGGTGGTGTGGTTAGGGAGGTAAATGAAACAGTTTTGGAGAGTGGGGCTAGTATGCAGTCTGTTGACAATGAGAGGACTTAGGAAGTGAGTCAGTTGTCATTCACCGATGATACAGTTCTTGTGGCTGATTCAGGTGAGAAACTGCTGAGGTTGGTGATTGAGTTTGGAAAAGTGTGTGAAAGGAGAAAGTGGAGAGTAAATGTGATTAAGAACAAGGTTATTAGGTTCAGTAGGGTTAAGGGACATGGTAAATGGGATGTAAGCTTGAATGGAGAAAAATTGGAGGAAGTGAAGTGTTTTAGATGACTGGGAGTGAACTTGGCAGCAAATGGAACCATGGAAGTGGAAGTGAGTCACAAGATGGGGGAGGGGGCGAAGGTTTCGGGAGCGATGAAAAATGTGTGGAAGGATAGAACGTTATCTTGGAGAGCAAAAATGGGTATGTTTGAAGGAATGGTCATTCCAACAATACAACAAGGTTGTGAGGCATGGGCTACAGATAGGGTTGTATGGAGGAGGGTGGATGTGTTGGAAATGAAATGTTTGATGACAATATGTGGTGTAGGTGGTTTGATCAAGCAAGTAATGAAAGGGTAAGAGAGAAATGAAAAGAGTGTGGTTGAGAGAGCAGAAGAGGATGCGTTGAAATGATTTGGGCATATGGATAGAATGAGTGAGGAAAGATTGACAAAGAGGTCAGAGGTGGAGGGAATAAGAAGTGGGAGACTAAACTGGAAAAGGAGGATGGAGTGAAAAAGATTTTGAATGATCAGGGCCTGAACATACAGGAGGGTGAGAGGCATGCAAGGAATATAGTGAATTGGAACAATGTGGTATACCAGGGTCAATGTGCTATCAATGGACATGTGAGACTGGAGTAAACAATGGAACAGCTGAGGGAACTAGATGTGGATAGGGAGCTGTGGTTTTGGTGCATTACACATGATAGCTAGAGACTGAGTGTGAGCAAACGTGGCCATTTTTGTCTGTTTTCCTGGCGCTGCATCACTGAAGCAGGGGATAGTGTTCCTGTTTCCTGTGGGATGGGGTAGTGCTGGGAATGCATGAAGACAAGCAAGTATGAATATGTGCATGTGTATATATATGTACATGTCTGTGTAGATTCATATGTGAAAAGACTGGCAGAAATATTTCTCAAATTAACGTAATGAAAATAATTTACCTTGAAAATGAAATGTAGATTTTCATGAAAGTTATGTCAGGTATATGGGCCTCTGAATTATATGATGAGAACTGTTATTGATGTTTGTGTAAATAAATTATACATTTCCTTTTTCCATAGCCAGAGGTTGAACCATTATGTGACATTCATTTTTTCATTCATTTCAAGCTAGAAGTTTCAGTTTTCTAAATTGTTTCTTACATTTTTCATATGTATGTATATGTATGTGTGTGTGTGTGTATATGTGCGTATGAATGTGTGTGTGTGTGTATGTATATATATATGTATATTATCCCTGGGGATAGGGGTGAAAGAATACTTCCCACGTATTCCTCGCGTGTCGTAGAAAGCGACTAGAGGGGACAGGAGCGGGGGGCCAGAAATCCTCCCCTCCTTGTATTAACTTTCTAAAATGGGAAACAGAAGAAGGAGTCACGCGGGGAGTGCTCATCCTCCTCGAAGGCTCAGAGTGGGGTGCCTAAATGTGTGTGGATGTAACCAAGATGTGAAAAAAGGAGAGATAGGTAGTATGTTTGAGGAAAGGAACCTGGATGTTTTGGCTCTGAGTGAAACGAAGCTCAAGGGTAAAGGGGAAGAGTGGTTTGGGAATGTCTCATTTCCAGCACATCCATCCTCCTGCGCACAACTATCCATAGCCCACACCTCGCAACCATACAACATTGTTGGAACCACTATTCCTTCAAACATACCCATTTTTGCTTTCCGAGATAATGTTCTCGACTTCCACACATTCTTCAAGGCTCCCAGAATTTTTGCCCCCTCCCCCACCCTATGATCCACTTCCGCTTCCATGGTTCCATCCGCTGCCAGATCCACTCCCATATATCTAAAACACTTTACTTCCTCCAGTTTTTCTCCATTCAAACTTACCTCCCATTTGACCCTCAACCATACTGTACCTAATAACCTTGCTCTTATTCATATTTACTCTTAACTTTCTTCTTTCACACACTTTACCAAACTCAGTCACCAGCTTCTGCAGTTTCTCACATGAATCAGCCACCAGCGCTGTATCATCAGCGAACAACAACTGACTCACTTCCCAAGCTCTCTCATCCCCAACAGACTTCATACTTGCCCCTCTTTCCAAAACTCTTGCATTCACCTCCCTAACAACCCCATCCATAAACAAATTAAACAACCATGGAGACATCACACACCCCTGCTGCAAACCTACATTCACTGAGAACCAATCACTTTCCTCTCTTCCTACACGTACACATGCCTTACATCCTCGATAAAAACTTTTCACTGCTTCTAACAACTTGCCTCCCACACCATATATTCTTAATACCTTCCACAGAGCATCTCTACCAACTCTATCATATGCCTTCTCAAGATCCATAAATGCTACATACAAATCCATTTGCTTTTCTAAGTATTTCTCACATACATTCTTCAAAGCAAACACCTGATCCACACATCCTCTACCACTTCTGAAACCACACTGCTCTTCCCCAATCTGATGCTCTGTACATGCCTTCACCCTCTCAATCAACACCCTCACATATAATTTACCAGGAATACTCAACAAACTTATACCTCTGTAATTTGAGCACTCACTCTTATCCCCTTTGCCTTTGTACAATGGCACTATGCACGCATTCTGCCAATCCACAGGCACCTCACCATGAGTCATACATATATTAAATAACCTTACCAACCAGTCAATAATACAGTCACCCCCTTTTTTAATAAATTCCACTGCAATACCATCCAAACCTGCTGCCTTGCCGGCTTTCATCTTCCGCAAAGATTTTACTACCTCTTCTCTGTTTACCAAATCATTTTCCCTAACCCTCTCACTTTGCACACCACCTCGACCAAAACACCCTATATCTGCCACTCTATCATCAAACACATTCAACAAACCTTCAAAATACTCACTCCATCTCCTTCTCACATCACCACTACTAGTTATCACCTCCCCATTTGCGCCCTTCACTGAAGTTCCCATTTGCTCCCTTGTCTTACGCACTTTATTTACCTCCTTCCAAAACATCTTTTTATTCTCCCTAAAATTGAATGATACTCTCTCACTCCAACTCTCATTTGCCCTCTTTTTCACCTCTTGCACCTTTCTCTTGAACTCCTGTCTCTTTCTTTTATACATCTCCTACTCAACTGCATTTTTTCCCTGCAAAAATCGTCCAAATGCCTCTCTCTTCTCTTTCACTAATAATCTTACTTCTTCATCCCACCACTCACTACCCTTTCTAATCAACCCACCTCCCACTCTTCTCATGCCACAAGCATCTTTTGCGCAATCCATCAATGATTCCCTAAATACATCCCATTCCTCCCCCACTCCCCTTACTTCCATTGTTCTCACCTTTTTCCATTCTGTACTCAGTCTCTCCTGGTACTTCCTCACATAAGTCTCCTTCCCAAGCTCACTTACTCTCACCACCCTCTTCACCCCAACATTCACTCCTCTTTTCTGAAAACCCATACAAATCTTCACCTTAGCCTCCACAAGATAATGATCAGACATCCCTCCAGTTGCACCTCTCAGCACATTAACATCCAAAAGTCTCTCTTTCGCGCGCCTGTCAATAAACATGTAATCCAATAACGCTCTCTGGCCATCTCTCCTACTTACATACGTATACTTATGTATATCTCGCTTTTTAAACCAGGTATTCCCAATCACCAGTCCTTTTTCAGCACATAAATCTACAAGCTCTTCACTATTTCCATTCACAACACTGAACACCCCATGTATACCAATTATTCCCTCAACTGCCACATTACCCACCTTTGCATCCAAATCACCCATCACTATAACCCGGTCTCGTGCATCAAAACCACTAACACACTCATTCAGCTGCTCCCAAAACACTTGCCTCTCATGATCTTTCTTCTCATGCCCAGGTGCATATGCACCAATAATCACCCATCTCTCTCCACCAACTTTCAGTTTTACCCATATTAATCGAGAATTTACTTTCTTACATTCTATCACATACTCCCAAAACTCCTGTTTCAGGAGTACTGCTACTCCTTCCCTTGCTCTTGTCCTCTCACTAACCCGACTTTACTCCCAAGACATTCCCAAACCACTCTTCCCCTTTACCCTTGAGCTTCGTTTCACTCAGAGCCAAAGCATCCAGGTTCCTTTCCTCAAACATACTACCTATCTCTCCTTTTTTCACATCTTGGTTACATCCACACACATTTAGACACCCCAGTCTGAGCCTTCGAGGAGGATGAGCACTCCCCGCGTGACTCCTTCTTCTGTTTCCCATTTTAGAAACTTAAAAAAATACAAGGAGGGGAGGATTTCTGGCCCCCCGCTCCTGTCCCCTCTAGTCGCCTTCTACGACATGTGAGGAATGCGTGGGAAGTATTCTTTCACCCCATCCCCAGGGATAATATATATATATATATATACATATATACATACACATACATAGACACGCACATATACACACACACACACACACACATATACATATATATACATATGAAAAATGTAAAAAATAATTTAGAAAACTGAAACTTCTAGCTTGAAATGAAATGAAAAAATGAATGTCACATAATGGTTCAAACTCTGGCTATGGAAAAGGAAATGTATAATCTATTTACACAAACGTCAATAGTATATATATATATATATATATATATATATATATATATATATATATATATATATACATATCACTTTCCTCTCTTCCTACACGTACACATGCCTTACATCCTCGATAAAAACTTTTCACTGCTTCTAACAACTTGCCTCCCACACCATATATTCTTAATACCTTCCACAGAGCATCTCTACCAACTCTATCATATGCCTTCTCAAGATCCATAAATGCTACATACAAATCCATTTGCTTTTCTAAGTATTTCTCACATACATTCTTCAAAGCAAACACCTGATCCACACATCCTCTACCACTTCTGAAACCACACTGCTCTTCCCCAATCTGATGCTCTGTACATGCCTTCACCCTCTCAATCAATACCCTCCCATATAATTTACCAGGAATACTCAACAAACTTATACCTCTGTAATTTGAGCACTCACTCTTATCCCCTTTGCCTTTGTACAATGGCACTATGCACGCATTCTGCTAATCCTCAGGCACCTCACCATGAGTCATACATACATTAAATAACCTTACCAACAAGTCAATAATACAGTCACCCCCTTTTTTAATAAATTCCACTGCAATACCATCCAAACCTGCTGCCTTGCTGGCTTTCATCTTCCGCAAAGTGAATGTAGGTTTGCGGCAGGGGTGTGTGATGTCTCCATGGTTGTTTAATTTGTTTATGGATGGGGTTGTTAGGGAGGTGAATGCAAGAGTCCTGGAAAGAGGGGCAAGTATGAAGTCTGTTGGGGATGAGAGAGCTTGGGAAGTGAGTCAGTTGTTGTTCGCTGATGATACAGCGCTGGTGGCTGATTCATGTGAGAAACTGCAGAAGCTGGTGACTGAGTTTGGTAAAGTGTGTGAAAGAAGATAGTTAAGAGTAAATGTGAATAAGAGCAAGGTTATTAGGTACAGTAGGGTTGAGGGTCAAGTCAATTGGGAGGTAAGTTTGAATGGAGAAAAACTGGAGGAAGTAAAGTGTTTTCGATATCTGGGAGTGGATCTGGCAGCGGATGGAACCATGGAAGCGGAAGTGGATCAGAGGGTGGGGGAGGGGGCGAAAATTCTGGGAGCCTTGAAGAATGTGTGGAAGTCGAGAACATTATCTCGGAAAGCAAAAATGGGTATGTTTGAAGGAATAGTGGTTCCAACAATGTTCTATGGTTGCGAGGCGTGGGCTATGGATAGAGTTGTGCACAGGAGGATGGATGTGCTGGAAATGAGATGTTTGAGGACAATGTGTGGTGTGAGGTGGTTTGATCGAGTAAGTAACGTAAGGGTAAGAGAGGTGTGGAAATAAAAAGAGCGTGGTTGAGAGAGCAGAAGAGGGTGTTTTGAAATGGTTTGGGCACATGGAGAGAATGAGTGAGGAAAGATTGACCAAGAGGATATATGTGTCGGAGGTGGAGGGAACGAGGAGAAGTGGGAGACCAAATTGGAGGTGGAAAGATGGAGTGAAAAAGATTTTGTGTGATCGGGGCCTGAACATGCAGGAGGGTGAAAGGAGGGCAAGGAATAGAGTGAATTGGATCAATGTGGTATACAGGGGTTGACGTGCTGTCAGTGGATTGAATCAGGGCATGTGAAGTATCTGGGGTAAACCATGGAAAGCTGTGTAGGTATGTATATTTGCGTGTGTGGACGTATGTATATACATGTGTATGGGGTTGGTTTGGGCCATTTCTTTCGTCTATTTCCTTGCGCCACCTCGCAAACGCGGGAGACAGCGACAAAGCAAAAGCAAAAAAAAAATATATATATATATATATATATATATATATATATATATATATATATATATATATATCTTTCTTTCTTTTAAACTATTCGCCATTTCCCGCGTTAGCAAGGTAGCGTTAAGAACAGAGGACTGGGCCTTTTTTGGAATATCCTCACCTGGCCCCCTCTGTTCCTTCTTTTGGAAAATTAAAAAAAAAAAACCGAGAGAGGAGGATTTCCAGCCCCCCGCTCCCTCCCCTTTAAGTCGCCTTCTATGACACGCAGGGAATACGTGGGAAGTATTCTTAATCCCCTATCCCCAGGGACAATACATACATACATATATATATATATATATATATATATATATTTTTTTTTTTTCTTTTTTTTTATACTTTGTCGCTGTCTCCCGCGTTTGCGAGGTAGCGCAAGGAAACAGACGAAAGAAATGGCCCAACCCCCCCCCCATACACATGTACATACACACGTCCACACACGCAAATATACATACCTACACAGCTTTCCATGGTTTACCCTAGACGCTTCACATGCCTTGATTCAATCCACTGACAGCACGTCAACCCCGGTATACCACATCGCTCCAATTCACTCTATTCCTTGCCCTCCTTTCACCCTCCTGCATGTTCAGGCCCCGATCACACAAAATCTTTTTCACTCCATCTTTCCACCTCCAATTTGGTCTCCCTCTTCTCCTCGTTCCCTCCACCTCCGACACATATATCCTCTTGGTCAATCTTTCCTCACTCATTCTCTCCATGTGCCCAAACCATTTCAAAACACCCTCTTCTGCTCTCTCAACCACGCTCTTTTTATTTCCACACATCTCTCTTACCCTTACGTTACTTACTCGATCAAACCACCTCACACCACACATTGTCCTCAAACATCTCATTTCCAGCACATCCATCCTCCTGCGCACAACTCTATCCATAGCCCACGCCTCGCAACCATACAACATTGTTGGAACCACTATTCCTTCAAACATACCCATTTTTGCTTTCCGAGATAATGTTCTCGACTTCCACACATTTTTCAAGGCTCCCAAAATTTTCGCCCCCTCCCCCACCCTATGATCCACTTCCGCTTCCATGGTTCCATCCGCTGCCAGATCCACTCCCAGATATCTAAAACACTTCACTTCCTCCAGTTTTTCTCCATTCAAACTCACCTCCCAATTGACTTGACCCTCAACCCTACTGTACCTAATAACCTTGCTCTTATTCACATTTACTCTTAACTTTCTTCTTCCACACACTTTACCAAACTCAGTCACCAGCTTCTGCAGTTTCTCACATGAATCAGCCACCAGCGCTGTATCATCAGCGAACAACAACTGACTCACTTCCCAAGCTCTCTCATCCCCAACAGACTTCATACTTGCCCCTCTTTCCAGGACTCTTGCATTTACCTCCCTAACAACCCCATCCATAAACAAATTAAACAACCATGGAGACATCACACACCCCTGCCGCAAACCTACATTCACTGAGAACCAATCACTTTCCTCTCTTCCTACACGTACACATGCCTTACATCCTCGATAAAAACTTTTCACTGCTTCTAACAACTTGCCTCCCACACCATATATTCTTAATACCTTCCACAGAGCATCTCTATCAACTCTATCATATGCCTTCTCCAGATCCATAAATGCTACATACAAATCCATTTGCTTTTCTAAGTATTTCTCACATACATTCTTCAAAGCAAACACCTGATCCACACATCCTCTACCACTTCTGAAACCGCACTGCTCTTCCCCAATCTGATGCTCTGTACATGCCTTCACCCTCTCAATCAATACCCTCCCATATAATTTACCAGGAATACTCAACAAACTTATACCTCTGTAATTTGAGCACTCACTCTTATCCCCTTTGCCTTTGTACAATGGCACTATGCACGCATTCCGCCAATCCTCAGGCACCTCACCATGAGTCATACATACATTAAATAACCTTACCAACCAGTCAACAATACAGTCACCCCCTTTTTTAATAAATTCCACTGCAATACCATCCAAACCTGCTGCCTTGCCGGCTTTCATCTTCCGCAAAGCTTTTACTACCTCTTCTCTGCTTACCAAATCATTTTCCCTAACCCTCTCACTTTGCACACCACCTCGACCAAAACACCCTATATCTGCCACTCTGTCATCAGACACATTCAACAAACCTTCAAAATACTCATTCCATCTCCTTCTCACATCACCACTACTTGTTATCACCTCCCCATTTACGCCCTTCACTGAAGTTCCCATTTGTTCCCTTGTCTTACGCACCCTATTTACCTCCTTCCAGAACATCTTTTTATTCTCCCTAAAATTTACTGATAGTCTCTCACCCCATCTCTCATATATATATATATATATATATATATATATATATATATATATTTTTTTTTTGTCGCTGTCTCCCGCGTTTGCGAGGTAGCGCAAGGAAACAGACGAAAGAAATGGCCCAACCCACCCCCATACACATGTCTTGATTCAATCCACTGACAGCACGTCAACCCCGGTATACCACATCGCTCCAATTCACTCTATTCTTTGCCCTCCTTTCACCCTCCTGCATGTTCAGGCCCCAATCACACAAAATCTTTTTCACTCCATCTTTCCACCTCCAATTTGGTCTCCCTCTTCTCCTCGTTCCCTCCACCTCCGACACATATATCCTCTTGGTCAATCTTTGCTCACTCATTCTCTCCATGTGACCAAACCATTTCAAAACACCCTCTTCTGCTCTCTCAACCACGCTCTTTTTATTTCCACACATCTCTCTTACCCTTACGTTACTTACTCGATCAAACCACCTCACACCACACATTGTCCTATATATATATATATATATATATATATATATATATATATATATATATATATATATTCTTTTTTTTTCATACTACTTGCCATTTCCAGTGATAGCAAGGTAGCGTTAAGAACAGAGGACTGAGCCTTAGAGGGAATATCCTCACTTGGCCTGCTCCTCTGTTCCTTCTTTAGGAAAACTAAAAATGAGAGGGGAGGATTTCCAGCCCCCACTCCCTTTCCTTTTAGTCGCCTTCTACGACATGCAGGGAAAGGGAGCTGTGGTTTTGGGCATTATTACATGACAGCTAGAGACTGAGTGTGAACGAATGGGGCCTTTGTTGTCTTTTCCTAGCACTACCTCGCACATATGAGGGGGGAGAGGGATGTTATTCCATGTGTGGTGAGGTGGCGATGGGAATAAATAAAGGCAGACAGTATGAATTATGTACATGTGTATATATGTATATGTCTGTGTGTGTATATATATATGTGTACATTGAGATGTACAGGTATGTATATTTGCGTGTGTGGACGTGTATGTATATACATGTGTATGGGGGGGTTGGGCCTTTTCTTTCGTCTGTTTCCTTGCGCTACCTCGCAAACGCGGGAGACAGCGACAAAGCAAAATAAATAATATATATATATATATATTTTTTTTTTTCAAACTATTAGCCATTTCCCGCATTAGCGAGGTAGCGTTAAGAACAGAGGAGTGGGCCATTGAGGGAATATCCTAACCTGGTCCCCTTCTCTGTTCCTTCTTTTGGAAAATTAAAAAAAATTGAGAGGGGAGGATTTCCAGCCCCCCACTCCCTCCCCTTTTAGTCGCCTTCTACGACAGGCAGGGAATACGTGGGAAGTATTCTTTCTCCCCTATATATATATATATATATATATATATATATATATATATATATACATATATACATATATATATATATATATATATATATATATATATATATATATATATATATTTTTTTTATATACTTTGTCGCTGTCTCCCGCGTTTGCGAGGTAGCGCAAGGAAACAGACGAAAGAAATGGCCCAACCCCCCCCTATACACATGTATATACATACGTCCACACACGCAAATATACATACCTACACAGCTTTCCATGGTTTACCCCAGACGCTTCACATGCCTTGATTCAATCCACTGACAGCACGTCAACCCCGGTATACCACATCGCTCCAATTCACTCTATTCCTTGCCCTCATTTCACCCTCCTGCATGTTCAGGCCCCGATCACACAAAATCTTTTTCACTCCATCTTTCCACCTCCAATTTGGTCTCCCTCTTCTCCTTGCTCCCTCCACCTCCGACACATATATCTTCTTGGTCAATCTCTCCTCACTCATCCTCTCCATGTGCCCAAACCACTTCAAAACACCCTCTTCTGCTCTCTCAACCACGCTCTTTTTATTTCCACACATCTCTCTTACCCTTACGTTACTCACTCGATCAAACCACCTCACACCACACATTGTCCTCAAACATCTCGTTTCCAGCACATCCATCCTCCTGCGCACAACTCTATCCATAGCCCACGCCTCGCAACCATACAACATTGTTGGAACCACTATTCCTTCAAACATACCCATTTTTGCTTTCCGAGATAATGTTCTCGACTTCCACACATTCTTCAAGGCCCCCAGAATTTTCGCCCCCTCCCCCACCCTATGATCCACTTCCGCTTCCATGGTTCCATCCGCTGCCAGATCCACTCCCAGATATCTAAAACACTTCACTTCCTCCAGTTTTTCTCCATTCAAACTCACCTCTCAATTGACTTGACACTCAACCCTACTGTACCTAATAACCTTGCTCTTATACACATTTACTCTTAACTTTCTTCTTTCACACACTTTACCAAACTCAGTCACCAGCTTCTGCAGTTTCTCACATGAATCAGCCACCAGCGCTGTATCATCAGCGAACAACAACTGACTCACTTCCCAAGCTCTCTCATCCCCAACAGACTTCATACTTGCCCCTCTTTCCAAAACTCTTGCATTTACCTCCCTAACAACCCCATCCATAAACAAATTAAACAACCATGGAGACATCACACACCCCTGCCGCAAACTACATTCACTGAGAACCAATCACTTTCCTCTCTTCCTACACGTACACATGCCTTACATCCTTGATAAAAACTTTTCACTGCTTCTAACAACTTGCCTCCCACACCATATATTCTTATATATATATATATATATATATATATATATATATATATATATATATATATATTATATATATATATATATATATATATATATATATATATATATATATATATATATATATATATATATGTTCCCTGGGGATAGGGGAGAAAGAATACTTCCCACGTATTCCCTGCATGTCGTAGAAGGCGACTAAAAGGGGAGGGAGCGGGGGGGCTGGAAATCCTCCCCTCTCGTTTTTTTTTAATTTTCCAAAAGAATGAACAGAGAATTGGGCCAGGTGAGGGTATTCCCTCAAAGGCCCACTCCTCTGTTCTTAATGCTACCTCGCTAATGCGGGAAATGGCGAATAGTTTGAAAGAAAAAAGAAAATATATATATATATATATATATATATATATATATATATATATATATATTCTTATATATATATATATATATATATATATATATATATATATATATATATATATATATATATATATATTTTTTTTTTTATACTTTGTCGCTGTCTCCCGCGTTTGCGAGGTAGCGCAAGGAAACAGACGAAAGAAATGGCCCAACCCCCCCCATACACATCTATATACATACGTCCACACACGCAAATATACATACCTACACAGCTTTCCATGGTTTACCCCAGACGCATCACATGCCTTGATTCAATCCACTGACAGCACGTCAACCCCGGTATACCACATCGCTCCAATTCATTCTATTCCTCTCCCTCCTTTCACCCTCCTGCATGTTCAGGCCCCGATCACACAAAATCTTTTTCACTCCATCTTTCCACCTCCAATTTGGTCTCCCTCTTCTCCTCGTTCCCTCCACCTCCGACACATATATCCTCTTGGTCAATCTTTCCTCACTCATTCTCTCCATGTGCCCAAACCACTTCAAAACACCCTCTTCTGCTCTCTCAACCACGCTCTTTTTATTTCCACACATCTCTCTTACCCTTACGTTACTCACTCGATCAAACCACCTCACACCACACATTGTCCTCAAACATCTCATTTCCAGCACATCCATCCTCCTGCGCACAACTCTATCCATAGCCCACGCCTCGCAACCATACAACATTGTTGGAACCACTATTCCTTCAAACATACCCATTTTTGCTTTCCGAGATAATGTTCTCGACTTCCACACATTCTTCAAGGCTCCCAGAATTTTCGACCCCTCCCCCACCCTATGATCCACTTCCGCTTCCATGGTTCCATCCGCTGCCAGATCCACTCCCAGATATCTAAAACACTTCACTTCCTCCAGTTTTTCTCCATTCAAACTCACCTCCCAATTGACTTGACCCTCAACCCTACTGTACCTAATAACCTTGCTCTTATTCACATTTACTCTTAACTTTCTTCTTCCACACACTTTACCAAACTCAGTCACCAGCTTCTGCAGTTTCTCACATGAATCAGCCACCAGCGCTGTATCATCAACGAACAACAACTGACTCACTTCCCAAGCTCTCTCATCCCCAACAGACTTCATACTTGCCCCTCTTTCCAAAACTCTTGCATTTACCTCCCTAACAACCCCATCCATAAACAAATTAAACAACCATGGAGACATCACACACCCCTGCCGCAAACCTACATTCACTGAGAACCAATCACTTTCCTCTCTTCCTACACGTACACATGCCTTACATCCTCGATAAAAACTTTTCACTGCTTCTAACAACTTTCCGCCCACACCATATATTCTTAATACCTTCCACAGAGCATCTCTATCAACTCTATCATATGCCTTCTCCAGATCCATAAATGCTACATACAAATCCATTTGCTTTTCTAAGTATTTCTCACATACATTCTTCAAAGCAAACACCTGATCCACACATCCTCTACCACTTCTGAAACCACACTGCTCTTCCCCAATCTGATGCTCTGTACATGCCTTCACCCTCTCAATCAATACCCTCCCATATAATTTACCAGGAATACTCAACAAACTTATACCTCTGTAATTTGAGCATTCACTCTTATCCCCTTTGCCTTTGTACAATGGCACTATGCACGCATTCCGCCAATCCTCAGGCACCTCACCATGAGTCATACATACATTAAATAACCTTACCAACCAGTCAACAATACAGTCACCCCCTTTTTTAATAAATTCCACTGCAATACCATCCAAACCTGCTGCCTTGCCGGCTTTCATCTTCCGCAAAGCTTTCACTACCTCTTCTCTGTTTACCAAATCATTTTCCCTAACCCTCTCACTTTGCACACCACCTCGACCAAAACACCCTATATCTGCCACTCTATCATCAAACACATTCAACAAACCTTCAAAATACTCACTCCATCTCCTCACATCACCACTACTTGTTATCACCTCCCCATTTGCGCCCTTCACTGAAGTTCCCATTTGCTCCCTTGTCTTACGCACTTTATTTACCTCCTTCCAGAACATCTTTTTATTCTCCCTAAAATTTAATGATACTCTCTCACCCCAACTCTCATTTGCCCTTTTTTTTCACCTCTTGCACCTTTCTCTTGACCTCCTGTCTCTTTCTTTTATACATCTCCCACTCAATTGCATTTTTTCCCTGCAAAAATCGTCCAAATGCCTCTCTCTTCTCTTTCACTAATATATATATATATATATATCTTTCTTTTCTTTCAAACTATTCGCCATTTCCCGCATTAGCGAGGTAGCGTTAAGAACAGAGGACTGGGCCTTTGAGGGAATACCCTCACCTGGCCCAATTCTCTGTTCCTTCTTTTGGAAAATTGAAAAAAAAAAAAAAAAACCGAGAGGGGAGGATTTCCAGCCCCCCGCTCCCTCCCCTTTTAGTCGCCTTCTACGACACGCAGGGAATCCGTGGGAAGTATTCTTAATCCCCTATCCCCAGGGATAATATATATATATATATATATATATATATATATATATATATATATATATATGGAGAAAAACTGGAGGAAGTGTTTTAGATATCTGGGAGTGGATCTGGCAGCAGATGGAACCATGGAACCGGAAGTGGATCATAGGGTGGGGGAGGGGGCGAAAATCCTGGGAGCCTTGAAGAATGTGTGGAAGTCGAGAACATTATCTCGGAAAGCAAAAATGGGTATGTTTGAAGGAATAGTGGTTCCAACAATGTTGTATGGTTGCGAGGCGTGGGCTATGGATAGAGTTGTGTGCAGGAGGATGGATGTGCTGGAAATGAGATGTTTGAGGACAATGTGTGGTGTGAGGTGGTTTGATCGAGTAAGTAACGTAAGGGTAAGAGAGATGTGTGGTAATAAAAAGAGCGTGGTTGAGAGAGCAGAAGAGGGTGTTTTGAAATGGTTTGGGCACATGGAGAGAATGAGTGAGGAAAGATTGACCAAGAGGATATATGTGTCGGAGGTGGAGGGAACGAGGAGAAGTGGGAGACCAAATTGGAGGTGGAAAGATGGAGTGAAAAAGCTTTTGTGTGATCAGGGCCTGATCATGCAGGAGGGTGAAAGGAGGGCAAGGAATAGAGTGAATTGGAGCGATGTGGTATACCGGGGTTGACGTGCTGTCAGTGGATTGAATCAGGGCATGTGAAGCGTCTGGGGTAAACCATGGAAAGCTGTGTAGGTATGTGTATTTGCGTGTGTGGACGTATGTATATACATGTGTATGGGGGTGGGTTGGGCCATTTCTTTCGTCTGTTTCCTTGCGCTACCTTGCAAACGCGGGAGACAGCAAAAAGAAAAAAAAATATATATATATATATATATATATATATATATATATATATATATATATATATATATATATATATAGGGAGGTAAATGCAAGAGTTTTGGAAAGAGGGGCATGTATGAAGTCTGTTGGGGATGAGAGAGCTTGGGAAGTGAGTCAGTTGTTGTTCGCTGATGATACAGCGCTGGTGGCTGATTCATGTGAGAAACTGCAGAAGCTGGTGACTGAGTTTGGTAAAGTGTGTGGAAGAAGAAAGTTAAGAGTAAATGTGAATAAGAGCAAGGTTATTAGGTACAGTTAGGGTTGAGGTTCAAGTCAATTGGGAGGTGAGTTTGAATGGAGAAAAACTGGAGGAAGTGAAGTGTTTTAGATATCTGGGAGTGGATCTGGCAGCAGATGGAACCATGGAAGCGGAAGTGGATCATAGGGTGGGGGAGGGGGCGAAAATTAGGGGGGCCTTGAAGAATGTGAGGAAGTCGAGAACATTATCTCGGAAAGCAAAAATGGGTATGTTTGAAGGAATAGTGGTTCCAACAATGTTGTATGGTTGCGAGGCGTGGGCTATGGATAGAGTTGTGCGCAGGAGGATGGATGTGCTGGAAATGAGATGTTTGAGGACAATGTGTGGTGTGAGGTGGTTTGATCGAGTGAGTAACGTAAGGGTAAGAGAGATGTGTGGAAATAAAAAGAGCGTGGTTGAGAGAGCAGAAGAGGGTGTTCTGAAGTGGTTTGGGCACATGGAGAGAATGAGTGAGGAAAGATTGACCAAGAGGATATATGTGTCGGAGGTGGAGGGAACGAGGAGAAGAGGGAGACCAAATTGGAGGTGGAAAGATGGAGTGAAAAAGATTTTGTGTGATCGGGGCCTGAACATGCAGGAGGGTGAAAGGAGGGCAAGGAATAGAGTGAATTGGAGCGATGTGGTATACCGGGGTTGACGTGCTGTCAGTGGATTGAATCAAGGCATGTGAAGCGTCTGGGGTAAACCATGGAAAGCTGTGTAGGTATGTATATTTGCGTGTGTGGACGTATGTATATACATGTGTATGGGGGGGGGTTGGGCCATTTCTTTCGTCTGTTTTCTTGCGCTACCTCGCAAACGTGGGAGACAGCGACAAAGTATAATAAAAAAAAAAAAATATATATATATATATATATATATCACACACCCCTGCCGCAAACCTACATTCACTGAGAACCAATCACTTTCCTCTCTTCCTACACGTACACATGCCTTACATCCCCGATAAAAACTTTTCACTGCTTCTAACAACTTGCCTCCCACACCATATATTCTTAATACCTTCCACAGAGCATCTCTATCAACTCTATCATATGCCTTCTCCAGATCCATAAATGCTACATACAAATCCATTTGCTTTTCTAAGTATTTCTCACATACATTCTTCAAAGCAAACACCTGATCCACACATCCTCTACCACTTCTGAAACCGCACTGCTCTTCCCCATGGTTGTTTAATTTGTTTATGGATGGGGTTGTAAGGGAGGTAAATGCAAGAGTCCTGGAAAGAGGGGCAAGTATGAAGTCTGTTGGGGATGAGAGAGCTTGGGAAGTGAGTCAGTTGTTGTTCGCTGATGATACAGCGCTGGTGGCTGATTCATGTGAGAAACTGCAGAAGCTGGTGACTGAGTTTGGTAAAGTGTGTGGAAGAAGAAAGTTGAGAGTAAATGTGAATAAGAGCAAGGTTATTAGGTACAGTAGGGGTGAGGGTCAAGTCAATTGGGAGGTGAGTTTGAATGGAGAAAAACTGGAGGAAGTGAAGTGTTTTAGATATCTGGGAGTGGATCTGTCAGCGGATGGAACCATGGAAGCGGAAGTGGATCATAGGGTGGGGGAGGGGGCGAAAATTTTGGGAGCCTTGAAAAATGTGTGGAAGTCGAGAACATTATCTCGGAAAGCAAAAATGGGTATGTTTGAGGGAATAGTGGTTCCAACAATGTTGTATGGTTGCGAGGCGTGGGCTATGGATAGAGATGTGCGCAGGAGGATGGATGTGCTGGAAATGAGATGTTTGAGGACAATGTGTGGTGTGAGGTGGTTTGATCGAGTAAGTAACGTAAGGGTAAGAGAGATGTGTGGAAATAAAAAGAGCGTGGTTGAGAGAGCAGAAGAGGGTGTTTTGAAATGGTTTGGGCACATGGAGAGAATGAGTGAGGAGAGATTGACCAAGAGGATATATGTGTCGGAGGTGGAGGGAACGAGGAGAAGAGGGAGACCAAATTGGAGGTGGAAAGATGGAGTGAAAAAGATTTTGTGTGATCGGGGCCTGAACATGCAGGAGGGTGAAAGGAGGGCAAGAAATAGAGTGAATTGGAGTCATGTGGTATACAGGGGTTGACGTGCTGTCAGTGGATTGAAGCAAGGCATGTGAAGCGTCTGGGGTAAACCATGGAAAGCTGTGTAGGTATGTATATTTGCGTGTGTGGACGTGTGTATGTACATGTGTATGGGGGGGGGGTTGGGCCATTTCTTTCGTCTGTTTCCTTGCGCTACCTCGCAGACGCGGGAGACAGCGACAAAGTATAAAAAAAAAAAAAAAAAAAAAAAAAAATATATATATATATATATATATATATATATATATATATATATATATATATATATATATATATATATATATATATATATATGGATAGAGTGATAAGAGAGATGAAAGCAAAACAAAGGGAAAGGGGTGTAGAGAGTGTGGGAGTGAGGTATGGTGGCTAGTGGCAAGCCTGTTTGTGGATGATACTGTGTTGTTTGCTGAGTGAATAGGAACTCCCAAAGGGTGTAAGTGTGTATATAATGTGTATAAGCATGGGTGACTGAAGGTAAATACCACTAAAAGTAAAGGAATGGTGTCTGTAAGGAAACAAAATGAAAGTAGAGATTTTGCAAAACCATATAGTGTGAAAGAAGAAATTATACTAAACTTTGTTTTGGATATAGGGGGAGAATTAATAGAAGAGGTCAGTGAATTTAAATATTTAGCAGCTGTCTTGGGAAGCTTTGGTGACATGGAAGGAGAGATCAGGGAGAGAACAATATTGGGTAGAAGAGTCTCTGGGTCTCATGAGAGAATAATGAAGGGGAGAGGCATAAGTATGGAAGTGAAGAGAGGTTTGAGGGACAGCATAGTCCTCCCAACCCAGACCAATGCAGCCAAAACTTGGACATGGAATGAGTCAGAGATGTCAAGAATCTGGGTTGTGGAAATTAGCTATTTTAGATGAGCATGAGGTATGACTAGATGGAATGAAATAAGAAAGAAATGAGGGGATGTACGAGAGATGTGGTATGGCAGGAAATGCAGAGGACATGAGCTGTGGAGAGATAAAGTGGATGAAACATAATAATTGGAGGTGGTTTGGGCAAGTGGAAAGCATGCAAGACTGAGAGTTTACAAGGAGAGTGTATATGAGAGTACAATTACATCCAACATATCCCTGTTTTCTCATCATTACATGCTTAAATATGTAACATAATTTTGACCACAACACTCACATAACTCAATAACACAATGCTCATCTCATTACTTTACCTAAAACATCCTAGATATATATCCAGCATCTTCCAGAAATGAATACCTTACTGACTTCTTTGTTAATCTATGTAAGGCCACTCTTCTCTGGCAAATGAAAGGCCACTTTTTCAGCTACATTAAAACAAGACTGAACAAGATATACAACTGTGTTACCATGGTGGCCAAAGAAATATCTTCCAACACCAGCTATTAGGAGAGGGGTATCTCAAGGCACCATCCAGGATACCTAACAACAGCATCCTAGGTATCCAAGAAGACAGAAGTCTTTATGATAGCACACTATGGACCTTGTGGCCACAGAGGTGTCTTAAGGAAGCATCTAGGTACCTATAATAGGCAAAAGATACTACAAGACAGCATCCTAGGTATTTATGAGCATAAAAGTAACACAAAGAAGCATCCTTAGTATCTGTGTGAACCGGGTACCTAAAAGCATATATATATATATATATATATATATATATATATTCGTAAATATATATATTCGTATATATATATATATATATATATATATATATATATATATATATATATATATATATATATATATATATATATATACACATATACGGAATTTATTAAAAAAGGGGGTCACTGTATTACTGACTGGTTGGTAAGGTTATTTAATGTATGTATGACTCATGGTGAGGTGCCTGAGGATTGGTGGAATGTGTGCATAGTGCCATTGTACAAAGGCAAAGGGGATAAGAGTGAGTGCTCAAATTACAGAGGTATAAGTTTGTTGAGTATTCCTGGTAAATTACATGGGAGGGTATTGATTGAGAGGGTGAAGGCATGTACAGAGCATCAGATTGGGGAAGAGCAGTGTGGTTTCAGAAGTGGTAGAGGATGTGTGGATCAGGTGTTTGCTTTGAAGAATGTATGTGAGAAATACTTAGAAAAGCAAATGGATTTGTATGTAGTATTTATGGATCTGGAGAAGGCATATGATAGAGTTGATAGAGATGCTCTGTGGAAGGTATTAAGAATATATGGTGTGGGAGGCAAGTTGTTAGAAGCAGTGAAAAGTTTTTATCGAGGATGTAAGGCATGTGTACGTGTAGGAAGAGAGGAAAGTGATTGGTTCTCAGTGAATGTAGGTTTGCAGCAGGGGTGTGTGATGTCTCCATGGTTGTTTAATTTGGTTATGGATGGGGTTGTTAGGGAGGTGAATGCAAGAGTTTTGGAAAGAGGGGCAAGTATGAAGTCTGTTGGGGATGAGAGAGCTTGGGAAGTGAGTCAGTTGTTGATCGCTGATGATACAGCGCTGGTGGCTGATTCATGTGAGAAACTGCAGAAGCTGGTGACTGAGTTTGGTAAAGTGTGTGAAAGAAGAAAGTTAAGAGTAAATGTGAATAAGAGCAAGGTTATTAGGCACAGTAGGGTTGAGGGGCAAGTCAGTTGGGAGGTAAGTTTGAATGGAGAAAAACTGGAGGAAGTAAAGTGTTTTAGATATCTGGGAATGGATCTGGCAGCAGATGGATCCATGGAAGCGGAAGTGGATCATAGGGTGGGGGAGGGGGCGAAAATCCTGGGAACCTTGAAGAATGTGTGGAAGTCGAGAACATTATCTCGGAAAGCAAAAATGGGTATGTTTGAAGGAATAGTGGTTCCAACAATGTTCTATGGTTGCGAGGCGTGGGCTATGGATAGAGTTGTGCGCAGGAGGATGGATGTGCTGGAAATGAGATGTTTGAGGACAATGTGTGGTGTGAGGTGGTTTGATCGAGTAAGTAACGTAAGGGTAAGAGAGATGTGTGGAAATAAAAAGAGGGTGGTTGAGAGAGCAGAAGAGGGTGTTTTGAAATGGTTTGGGCACATGGAGAGAATGAGTGAGGAAAGATTGACCAAGAGGATATATGTGTCGGAGGTGGAGGGAACGAGGAGAAGTGGGAGACCAAATTGGAGGTGGAAAGATGGAGTGAAAAAGATTTTGTGTGATCGGGGCCTGAACATGCAGGAGGGTGAAAGGAGGGCAAGGAATAGAGTGAATTGGATTGATGTGGTATACCGGGGTTGACGTGCTGTCAGTGGATTGAATCAGGGCAAGTGAAGCGTCTGGGGTTAACCATGGAAAGCTGTGTAGGTATGTATATTTGCGTGTGTGGACGTATGTATATACATGTGTATGGGGGTGGGTTGGGCCATTTCTTTCGTCTGTTTCCTTGCGTTACCTCACAAACGCGGGAGACATATATATATATATTATTTATTTTTTTTATTATACTTTGTCGCTGTCTCCTGCGTTTGCGAGGTAGCGCAAGGAAACAGACGAAAGAAATGGCCCAACCCCCCCCCATACACATGTATATACATACGTCCTCACACGCAAATATACATACCTACACAGCTTTCCATGGTTTACCCCAGACGCTTCACATGCCCTGCTTCAATCCACTGACAGCACGTCAACCCCGGTATACCACATCGCTCCAATTCACTCTATTCCTTGCCCTCCTTTCACCCTCCTGCATGTTCAGGCCCCGATCACACAAAATCTTTTTCACTCCATCTTTCCACCTCCAATTTGGTCTCCCTCTTCTCCTTGTTCCCTCCACCTCCGACACATATATCCTCTTGGTCAATCTTTCCTCACTCATCCTCTCCATGTGCCCAAACCACTTCAAAACACCCTCTTCTGCTCTCTCAACCACGCTCTTTTTATTTCCACACATCTCTCTTACCCTTACGTTACTCACTCGATCAAACCACCTCACACCACACATTGTCCTCAAACATCTCATTTCCAGCACATCCATCCTCCTGCGCACAACTCTATCCATAGCCCACGCCTCGCAACCATACAACATTGTTGGAACCACTATTCCTTCAAACATACCCATTTTTGCTTTCCGAGATAATGTTCTCGACTTCCACACATTCTTCAAGGCCCCCAGGATTTTCGCCCCCTCCCCCACCCTATGATCCACTTCCGCTTCCATGGTTCCATCCGCTGCCAGATCCACTCCCAGATATCTAAAACACTTCACTTTTTTTTTGCTTTGTATATATATATACAAACCTACATTCACTGAGAAGCAATAACTTTCCTCTCTTCCTATACGTACACATGCCTTACATCCTCGATAAAAACTTTTCACTGCTTCTAACAACTTGCCACCCACACCATATATTCTTAATACCTTCCACAGAGCATCTCTATCAACTCTATCATATGCCTTCTCCAGATCCATAAATGCTACATACAAATTCATTTGCTTTTCTAAGTATTTCTCACATACATTCTTCAAAGCAAACACCTGATCCACACATCCTCAACCACTTCTGAAACCACACTGCTCTTCCCCAATCTGATGCTCTGTACATGCCTTCACCCTCTCAATCAATACCCTCCCATATAATTTACCAGGAATACTCAACAAACTTATACCTCTGTAATTTGAGCACTCACTCTTATCCCCACCCCCATACACATGCACACACACACACGTCCACATACGCGAACATACACACCCACACATCCCAACGTACACACATATATACACACACAGACACACACATATATATACATGCACACAATTCACACTGTCTGCCCCTACTCACCCCCATCGCCACCTCGCCACACACAGAATAACAGCCCCTCCCCCTCATGTGTGCGAGGTAGCGTTAGGAAAAGACAACAAAGGCCCCATTAGTTCACACTCAGTCTCTAGCTGTCATGTAATAATGCCCGAAACCACAGCTCCCTTTCCAAATCCAGGCCCCATAGAACTTTCCATGGTTTACCCCAGACGCTTCACATGCCCTGATTCAATCCTCTGACAGCACGTCGACCCCAGTATACCACATCGATCCAATTCACTCTATTCCCTGCCCACCTTTCACCCTCTTGCATGTTCAGGCCCCGATCACTCAAAATCTTTTTCACTCCATATTTCCACCTCCAATTTGGTCTCCCACTTCTTGTTCCCACCACCTCCGACACATATATCCTCTTGGTCAATCTTTCCTCACTCATTCTCTCCATGTGACCAAACCATTTCAAAACACCCTCTTCTGCTCTCTCAACCACACTCTTCTTATTTCCACACATCTCTTTTACCCTTACATTACTTACTCGATCAAACCACCTCACACCACATATTGTCCTTAAATATCTAATTTCCAGCACATCTACCCTCCTGCGCACAACTCTATCCATAGCCCACGCCTCGCAACCATACAACATTGTTCGAACCACTATTCCTTCAATCATACCCATTTTTGCTTTCCAAGATAATGTTCTCGACTTCCACACACTCTTCAAGGCTCCCAGGATTTTCGGCCCCTCCCCCACCCTATGATTCACTTCCGCTTCCATGGTTCCATCCGCTGCCAGATCCACTCCCAGATATCTGAAACACTTTACTTCCTCCAGTTTTTCTCCATTCAAACTTACCTCCCAATTGACTTGACCCTCAACCCTACTGTAACTAATAACCTTGATCTTATTTACATTTACTCTTAACTTTCTTCTTTCATACACTTTACCAAACTCAGTCACCAGCTTCTGCAGTATCTCACATGAATCAGCCACCAGTGCTGTATCATCAGCGAACAACAACTGACTCACTTCCCAAGCTCTCTCATCCCCAACAGACTGCATACTTGCCCCTCTTTCCAAAACTTTTGCATTCACCTCCCTAACAACCCCATCCATAAACAAATTAAACAACCATGGAGACATCACACACCCCAGCCGCAAACCTACATTCACTAAGAACTAATCACTTTCCTCTGTTCCTACATGTACACATGCCTTACATCCTCGATAAAAACTTTTCACTGCTTCTAACAACTTGCCTCCCACACCATATATTCTTAGTACCTTCCACAGGGCATCTCTATCAACTCTATCATATGCCTTCTCCAGATCCATAAATGCTACATACAAATCCATTTGCTTTTCTAAGTATTTCTCACATACATTCTTCAAAGCAAACACCTGATCGATATATACATATATCATTTTGCTTTGTCGCTGTCTCCCGCGTTTGCGAGGTAGCAGAAGGAAACAGACGAAACAAATGGCCCAACCCACCCCCATACACATGTATATATATACACGTCCACACACGCAAATATACATACCCATACATCTCAATGTACACATATATATACACACACTGACACATACATATATACACATGCACACAATTCACACTGCCTTTATTCATTCCCATCGCCACCTCGCCACACATGGAATAACATCCCCCTCCCCCCTCATGTGTGCGCGGTAGCGCAAGGAAAAGACAACAAACGCCCCATTCATTCACACTCAGTCTCTAGCTGTTATGCAATAATGCCCTCAGCACATTCAGAGTCCACCTTCAAACCAATCAACAACTTCCACTCTTCAATGATGTCATCATTCCCTGGCCATCCATACTGACCTGCTTCATAATTATGAGCAAAATAAAGAAATATGCATATATACACCGAGACCTCTTATAACAGATGAGATACATTCTTGAGAAATGTCTAGTGTGTGGGAAATCCATTAACCTTTTATCATCTACAGACAAGAATTCTCATCTTGCAAGCACAATCCAGAGATAAAAATTATCTTGCCCAGCCTCCTTCTGCCATTCAAAACTGGCACACAAAAATTGTGGGAGTAATGAGATGCCAAACACCTACAGAGTATGTTACTGTCAATCAGTGCCCAGATATACTAAAGGAGAGACGAACTGGGGCTTTATCCTTGGAGGAAACCGAGCAGACTTGCTAACTTTTGAGCAAAACCCATCAGATGATGAGAGTGAAGATAATCATTCTGTCATGCTGATAATGACCCAGATAAGCTTTATGATAATGATTTTGATCTAGATTTAGGAGAGTGTCAGCATAGATGAAGCTGGTGTCTATGCCAATTTTTGATGAAACTATAACGAAGCTCATTGAATGTGAAACAGATAAACATTACATAACTTCTGTGTTTGGCATATAGGGCATATGTGTCTGCATAAAGCTCTGTTGCCAGTTATTTCCATCTCAGTATTGGGTCAGGAGAGACTGAATGGTAAGGAGCATGCAATGAGGAAGATAAGCGTAACCTTTCTTAATAAATTAACTGCAATACCATCCAATCCTGCAACCATGCTGGATTTCATATTCCACAAGGCTTACACCACCTCTTCTCTTTTCACCAAACCACTCTCCCTAACCCTCTCACTTCGCATAACAACCAGACCCAAATGCCCTTTATCTACCACTATATCATCAAACACATTTAACAATCCATCAAAACACTCACTCCTTCACTATCTGTTATCACTTCCCCTTTTGCTCCCTTCCCAATGTTCCCATTTGTTCTTTTGTCATCTGTACATTATTTGCCTCTTTCCAAAACATCTTTTTCTTCTCCCTAAAGTTTAATGATACGCTCTTACCCCCAAATCTCATTTGCTCTCTTTTTCAACATCTGCACCTTTCTCCTGGCCTTCTGCCGCTTTTCTTATACATCTCCCAATCATTTGCAATCCTTCCTTGTAAGCACAGACCCGATGCCTCTCTTACCTCTTTCACTAACATCTTTACTTCTTCATCCCTAAAGTTTAATGATATGCTCTCACCCCCAAATCTCATTTGCTCTCTTTTTCAACATCTGCACCTTTCTCCTGACCTTCTGCCGCTTTTCTTATACATCTCCCAACCATTTGCAATCCTTCCTTGTAAGTACAGCCCAGCTGCCTCTCTTACCTCTTTCACTAGCATCTTTACTTCTTCATCCCTAAAGTTTAATGATACGCTCTTACCCCAAATCTCATTTGCTCTCTTTTCAACATCTGCACCTTTCTCCTGACCTTCTGCCGCTTTTCTTATACATCTCCCAATCATTTGCAATCCTTCCTTGTAAGCACAGACCCGATGCCTCTCTTACCTCTTTCACTAGCATCTTTACTTCTTCATCCCTAAAGTTTAATGATACGCTCTTACCCCAAATCTCATTTGCTCTCTTTTCAACATCTGCACCTTTCTCCTGGCCTTCTGCCGCTTTTCTTATACATCTCCCAATCATTTGCAATCCTTCCTTGTAAGCACAGACCCGATGCCTCTCTTACCTCTTTCACTAGCATCTTTACTTCTTCATCCCTAAAGTTTAATGATACGCTCTTACCCCAAATCTCATTTGCTCTCTTTTCAACATCTGCACCTTTCTCCTGACCTTCTGCCGCTTTTCTTATACATCTCCCAATCATTTGCAATCCTTCCTTGTAAGCACAGACCCGATGCCTCTCTTACCTCTTTCACTAGCATCTTTACTTCTTCATCCCTAAAGTTTAATGATACGCTCTTACCCCAAATCTCATTTGCTCTCTTTTCAACATCTGCACCTTTCTCCTGACCTTCTGCCGCTTTTCTTATACATCTCCCAATCATTTGCAATCCTTCCTTGTAAGCACAGACCCGATGCCTCTCTTACCTCTTTCACTAGCATCTTTACTTCTTCATCCCTAAAGTTTAATGATACGCTCTTACCCCAAATCTCATTTGCTCTCTTTTCAACATCTGCACCTTTCTCCTGACCTTCTGCCGCTTTTCTTATACATCTCCCAATCATTTGCAATCCTTCCTTGTAAGCACAGACCCGATGCCTCTCTTACCTCTTTCACTAGCATCTTTACTTCTTCATCCCTAAAGTTTAATGATACGCTCTTACCCCAAATCTCATTTGCTCTCTTTTCAACATCTGCACCTTTCTCCTGACCTTCTGCCGCTTTTCTTATACATCTCCCAATCATTTGCAATCCTTCCTTGTAAGCACAGACCCGATGCCTCTCTTACCTCTTTCACTAGCATCTTTACTTCTTCATCCCTAAAGTTTAATGATACGCTCTTACCCCAAATCTCATTTGCTCTCTTTTCAACATCTGCACCTTTCTCCTGACCTTCTGCCGCTTTTCTTATACATCTCCCAATCATTTGCAATCCTTCCTTGTAAGCACAGACCCGATGCCTCTCTTACCTCTTTCACTAGCATCTTTACTTCTTCATCCCTAAAGTTTAATGATACGCTCTTACCCCAAATCTCATTTGCTCTCTTTTCAACATCTGCACCTTTCTCCTGGCCTTCTGCCGCTTTTCTTATACATCTCCCAATCATTTGCAATCCTTCCTTGTAAGCACAGACCCGATGCCTCTCTTACCTCTTTCACTAGCATCTTTACTTCTTCATCCCTAAAGTTTAATGATACGCTCTTACCCCAAATCTCATTTGCTCTCTTTTCAACATCTGCACCTTTCTCCTGACCTTCTGCCGCTTTTCTTATACATCTCCCAATCATTTGCAATCCTTCCTTGTAAGCACAGACCCGATGCCTCTCTTACCTCTTTCACTAGCATCTTTACTTCTTCATCCCTAAAGTTTAATGATACGCTCTTACCCCAAATCTCATTTGCTCTCTTTTCAACATCTGCACCTTTCTCCTGACCTTCTGCCGCTTTTCTTATACATCTCCCAATCATTTGCAATCCTTCCTTGTAAGCACAGACCCGATGCCTCTCTTACCTCTTTCACTAGCATCTTTACTTCTTCATCCCTAAAGTTTAATGATACGCTCTTACCCCAAATCTCATTTGCTCTCTTTTCAACATCTGCACCTTTCTCCTGACCTTCTGCCGCTTTTCTTATACATCTCCCAATCATTTGCAATCCTTCCTTGTAAGCACAGACCCGATGCCTCTCTTACCTCTTTCACTAGCATCTTTACTTCTTCATCCCTAAAGTTTAATGATACGCTCTTACCCCAAATCTCATTTGCTCTCTTTTCAACATCTGCACCTTTCTCCTGACCTTCTGCCGCTTTTCTTATACATCTCCCAATCATTTGCAATCCTTCCTTGTAAGCACAGACCCGATGCCTCTCTTACCTCTTTCACTAACATCTTTACTTCTTCATCCCTAAAGTTTAATGATACGCTCTTACCCCAAATCTCATTTGCTCTCTTTTCAACATCTGCACCTTTCTCCTGACCTTCTGCCGCTTTTCTTATACATCTCCCAATCATTTGCAATCCTTCCTTGTAAGCACAGACCCGATGCCTCTCTTACCTCTTTCACTAGCATCTTTACTTCTTCATCCCTAAAGTTTAATGATACGCTCTTACCCCAAATCTCATTTGCTCTCTTTTCAACATCTGCACCTTTCTCCTGACCTTCTGCCGCTTTTCTTATACATCTCCCAATCATTTGCAATCCTTCCTTGTAAGCACAGACCCGATGCCTCTCTTACCTCTTTCACTAGCATCTTTACTTCTTCATCCCTAAAGTTTAATGATACGCTCTTACCCCAAATCTCATTTGCTCTCTTTTCAACATCTGCACCTTTCTCCTGACCTTCTGCCGCTTTTCTTATACATCTCCCAATCATTTGCAATCCTTCCTTGTAAGCACAGACCCGATGCCTCTCTTACCTCTTTCACTAACATCTTTACTTCTTCATCCCTAAAGTTTAATGATACGCTCTTACCCCAAATCTCATTTGCTCTCTTTTCAACATCTGCACCTTTCTCCTGACCTTCTGCCGCTTTTCTTATACATCTCCCAATCATTTGCAATCCTTCCTTGTAAGCACAGACCCGATGCCTCTCTTACCTCTTTCACTAGCATCTTTACTTCTTCATCCCTAAAGTTTAATGATACGCTCTTACCCCAAATCTCATTTGCTCTCTTTTCAACATCTGCACCTTTCTCCTGACCTTCTGCCGCTTTTCTTATACATCTCCCAATCATTTGCAATCCTTCCTTGTAAGCACAGACCCGATGCCTCTCTTACCTCTTTCACTAGCATCTTTACTTCTTCATCCCTAAAGTTTAATGATACGCTCTTACCCCAAATCTCATTTGCTCTCTTTTCAACATCTGCACCTTTCTCCTGACCTTCTGCCGCTTTTCTTATACATCTCCCAATCATTTGCAATCCTTCCTTGTAAGCACAGACCCGATGCCTCTCTTACCTCTTTCACTAGCATCTTTACTTCTTCATCCCTAAAGTTTAATGATACGCTCTTACCCCAAATCTCATTTGCTCTCTTTTCAACATCTGCACCTTTCTCCTGACCTTCTGCCGCTTTTCTTATACATCTCCCAATCATTTGCAATCCTTCCTTGTAAGCACAGACCCGATGCCTCTCTTACCTCTTTCACTAGCATCTTTACTTCTTCATCCCTAAAGTTTAATGATACGCTCTTACCCCAAATCTCATTTGCTCTCTTTTCAACATCTGCACCTTTCTCCTGACCTTCTGCCGCTTTTCTTATACATCTCCCAATCATTTGCAATCCTTCCTTGTAAGCACAGACCCGATGCCTCTCTTACCTCTTTCACTAGCATCTTTACTTCTTCATCCCTAAAGTTTAATGATACGCTCTTACCCCCAATTCATTTGCTCTCACCTTTTGCCATTATACACTCAATCTTTCCTTGTACTTCTTCACACAAGACTCCTTTCTAAGCTCTTCTCCCCAGCACTGTTTCCACTTTTTCTAACACCTCTACAAGTATTCCTCTTGGCCACTACAAGATAGTAATTAGAAATCCCACAAGCTGCTCCTCTAAGCACATTTACATCCAAAAGTCTCTCTTCTATGTGCCTATCAATTAATATATAACCTAATAATGCCTGCTGACCATCTCTCCTACTCACATATGTATACTTGTGCATAACATAAAAAACTGCTAACACACTCACTCAACTGCTCCCAAAACACTTGCCTATCATAATCTTTCTTCTCATGACCAGGTGCATAAGCACCAATAATCAACAATCTCTTGCCATCCACTTTCAGTTTTACCCACATCAATATAGAATTTACTTTTGTACACTCTATCACACACTCCAACAATTCCTGTTTCAGAAGTGGTGCTAATCCTTCCTCAGCTCTTATCCTCTCACCAACTCCTGCCTTTACTCCCAAGACATTTCCAAACCATTCTTTCCCTTTACTCCTGTGCTTCATTTCACTCAAAGCCAAAACATCCAAATTTCTTTCCTCAGATTACAATCATCCCTTTCTTAATACATTCTACTACAATATCATCCATGGATTTCAACTTCCACAAAGCCTTCACTACCACTTCTCTCGTAACCAAACCATTCTCCCTAACTCTCTCATTTCACGCACCACACCTACCAAAGCACTCTACATCTGCCACTCTATCATCAAACACATTCAACAATCCTTAAAAATACTCACTCCATCTCCTCACCTCATCACTACCTGTTACTACTTCCCCCCTTGCCCCATTCACCGATATTCCCATTGGTTCTCTAGTCTTATGAATATCATTCACCTCCTTCCAACACATCTTTTTACTCTCCCCAAAGTTTAATGATACTCTCACCCCAGCTCTCATTTGCCCTCTTTTGCCCCTCTCAGCAAGTTTACATCAAAAAGTTTCTCTTTTACATGCCTATCAATCAATACATAATCTAATAATGCCCAATGACCATCTCTCCTACTCATATACGTATACTTATATATATATATATATCTCTCTTTTTAAACCAGGTATTCCCAATCACCAGTCTTTTTTTGGCACAAAAATCCACAAGCTATTCAGCACTTCGATTCACAACACTGAATACCCAATGCACACCAATAATACCCTCAACTGCCACATTACTCACCTTCACATTCAAATCACAAATAACTAATACCCAATCTCGCGCATTAAAACTGCTGACACACCCACTCAGCTGATCCTAAAACACTTGCCTCTCATCTTTCTTTTCATGACCAGGTGCATAAGCACCAATAATCACCCATCTCTCTCCATCCACTTTCAGATTTACCCACATCAATCTAGATTTTACTTTCTTACACTCTATCACACACTCCAACAATTCCTGTTTCAGAAGTGGTGCTAATCCTTCCTCAGCTCTTATCCTCTCACCAACTCCTGCCTTTACTCCCAAGACATTTCCAAACCATTCTTTCCCTTTACTCCTGTGCTTCATTTCACTCAAAGCCAAAACATCCAAATTTCTTTCCTCACATTACAATATCCCTTTCTTAATAAATTAACTGCAATACCATCCAATCCTGCAACCATGCTGGATTTCATATTCCACAAGGCTTACACCACCTCTTCTCTTTTCACCAAACCACTCTCCCTAACCCTCTCACTTCGCATAACAACCAGACCCAAATGCCCTTTATCTACCACTATATCATCAAACACATTTAACAATCCATCAAAACACTCACTCCTTCACTATCTGTTATCACTTCCCCTTTTGCTCCCTTCCCAATGTTCCCATTTGTTCTTTTGTCATCTGTACATTATTTGCCTCTTTCCAAAACATCTTTTTCTTCTCCCTAAGTTTAATGATACGCTCTTACCCCAAATCTCATTTGCTCTCTTTTTTCAACATCTGCACCTTTCTCCTGGCCTTCTGCCGCTTTTCTTATACATCTCCCAATCATTTGCAATCCTTCCTTGTAAGTACAGCCCAGCTGCCTCTCTTACCTCTTTCACTAACATCTTTACTTCTTCATCCCCCACTCACTACCCTTTTTAATCTGCCCAACTCCCATCTTTCTCATGCCACATGCATCTCCTGCACATGCATCACTGCTTCCCTAAATACATCCCATTCCTTCCCCACTCCCCTTACATCATTTGCTCTCACCTTTTGCCATTATACACTCAATCTTTCCTTGTACTTCTTCACACAAGACTCCTTTCTAAGCTCTTCTCCCCAGCACTGTTTCCACTTTTTCTAACACCTCTACAAGTATTCCTCTTGGCCACTACAAGATAGTAAATTAGAAATCCCACAAGCTGCTCCTCTAAGCACATTTACATCCAAAAGTCTCTCTTCTATGTGCCTATCAATTAATATATAACCTAATAATGCCTGCTGACCATCTCTCCTACTCACATACATATACTTATGGATATCTCTCTTTTTAAACCAGGTATTCCCAATCACCAGTCTTTTTTTGGCACAAAAATCCACAAGCTATTCAGCACTTCGATTCACAACACTGAATACCCAATGCACACCAATAATACCCTCAACTGCCACATTACTCACCTTCACATTCAAATCACAAATAACTAATACCCAATCTCGCGCATTAAAACTGCTGACACACTCACTCAACTGCTCCCAAAACACTTGCCTATCATAATCTTTCTTCTCATGACCAGGTGCATAAGCACCAATAATCACCATCTCTCTCCATCCACTTTCAGATTTACCCACATCAATATAGAATTTACTTTTGTACACTCTATCACACACTCCAACAATTCCTGTTTCAGAAGTGGTGCTAATCCTTCCTCAGCTCTTATCCTCTCACCAACTCCTGCCTTTACTCCCAAGACATTTCCAAACCATTCTTTCCCTTTACTCCTGTGCTTCATTTCACTCAAAGCCAAAACATCCAAATTTCTTTCCTCACATTACAATATCCCTTTCTTAATAAATTAACTGCAATACCATCCAATCCTGCAACCATGCTGGATTTCATATTCCACAAGGCTTACACCACCTCTTCTCTTTTCACCAAACCACTCTCCCTAACCCTCTCACTTCGCATAACAACCAGACCCAAATGCCCTTTATCTACCACTATATCATCAAACACATTTAACAATCCATCAAAACACTCACTCCTTCACTATCTGTTATCACTTCCCCTTTTGCTCCCTTCCCAATGTTCCCATTTGTTCTTTTGTCATCTGTACATTATTTGCCTCTTTCCAAAACATCTTTTTCTTCTCCCTAAGTTTAATGATACGCTCTTACCCCAAATCTCATTTGCTCTCTTTTTTCAACATCTGCACCTTTCTCCTGACCTTCTGCCGCTTTTCTTATACATCTCCCAACCATTTGCAATCCTTCCTTGTAAGTACAGCCCAGCTGCCTCTCTTACCTCTTTCACTAGCATCTTTACTTCTTCATCCCCCCACTCACTACCCTTTTTAATCTGCCCAACTCCCATCTTTCTCATGCCACATGCATCTCCTGCACATGCATCACTGCTTCCCTAAATATATTCCATTCCTAACCCACATCCCCTCACTTCATTTGCTCTCACCTTTTGCCATTATACACTCAATCTTTCCTTGTACTTCTTCACACAAGACTCCTTTCTAAGCTCTTCTCCCCAGCACTGTTTCCACTTTTTCTAACACCTCTACAAGTATTCCTCTTGGCCACTACAAGATAGTAATTAGAAATCCCACAAGCTGCTCCTCTAAGCACATTTACATCCAAAAGTCTCTCTTCTATGTGCCTATCAATTAATATATAACCTAATAATGCCTGCTGACCATCTCTCCTACTCACATACATATACTTATGGATATCTCTCTTTTTAAACCAGGTATTCCCAATCACCAGTACTTTTTCAGCACACAAATTTACAAGCTCTTCACCATTTCCATTTACAATGCTGAGCACTCCATGTACACTAAATATATGCTCACTGCCACATTACTCATCTTTCAATTCATATCATCCATCACCATAACCCGTCTCGTGCATCAAAGCTGCTAACTCAGTCATCAGCTTCAGATTCTAACCTGAATCAGCCAACAGAGCTGTATCATCAGCAAACAACAACTGACTCACTTCTCAGGTCCTCTCATCCACAACAGAGTGCATATTTGCCCCTCCCTCCAAAACTCTTGCATTCACCTCCCTAACAACCCCATCCATAAACAAATTAAACAACCATGGAGACATCACGCACCCCTGCTGAAAACCGACATTCACTGGGAACCAGTCACTTTTCTCTCTTCCTACTTGTGCACAAGCCTTACATCCTTGATAAATAAAAACTTTTCACTGCTTCAAGCAACTTGCCTCCCACACCATATACTCTTAATACCTTCCACAGAGCATCTCTATCAACTCTATCATATGGCTTCTCCAGGTCCATAAATGCTACATACAAATCCATTTGTTTCTCTAAGTATTTCTCACATACATTCTTCAAAGCAAACACCTGATCCACACATCCTCTACAACTTCTGAAACCACACTGCTCTTCTCCAACCTCATGCTCTGTACATGCCTTTACCCTCCCATATAATTTCCCAGGAATACTCATCAAATTTATGCCTAAGTAATTTGAACACTCACCTTTATCCCCTATACCTTTGTACAATGGCATTATGCATGCATTCCACCAATCCTCAGGCACTTCACCATGATCCATACATACAATGAATATCCTTACCAAACAATCAACAACACAGTCACCCACTTTTTCTTTATAAACTCTATTGCGATACCATCCAAACCCGAAGCCTAGCTGGCTTTCATCTACAAAGCTTTCACTAACTCTTCTCTGTTCACCAAACCATTTTCCCTGGCCCTCTCATTTCACATACTACCTTGACCATAATACTATACCCTGCCCTCTATCATCAAACATTCAACAAACCTTCAAAATATTCAGTCCATCACCTCACTTCATCACTTCTTGTTATTACCTCTCCAGTTCCCCTTTTCACCGATGTTCCTATTTGTTCTCTTGTCTTACACTCTTTATCTACGTCCTTCCAAAGCATCTTTTTATTCTACCTAAAATTTGATGATGCTCTCTCACCCTAATTCTCATTTGACCTCTTTTTCAACTCTTGCACCTTTCTCTTGACCTCCTACGGCATTCTTTTATACATTTCCCAGTCCTTTGCACTACTTCCCAGCAAATATTGTCCAAAAGCCTCTCTCTTCTCTTTCACTAATAATCTTACTTCTTCATCCCACCATTCACTACCCTTTCTAATCTGCCCACCTTCCACCTTTCTCATGCCACATGCATCCTTTGCACAAGCCATCACTGCTTCCCTAAATACATCCCATTCCTTCCCCACTCCCCTTACATCATTTGCTCTCACCTTTTGTGATTCTGCACTCAACCTCTCCCGGTACTTCCTCACCCAAATTTCTTTTCCAAGTTCACTTACTCTCACTACTCTCTTCTCCCTAACATTCTCTCTTCTTTTCTGAAAACCTATACAAATCTTCACCTTTGCCTCCGCAAGACAATGATCAGACATCCCTCAAGCTGCCATTCTTAGCACGTTAACATCCAAATGTATCTCTTTTACATAACTATCAATTAACACGTTACCCAATAATGCCCTCTGGCTATCTCTCCTACTCACATACATATACTTATGGATATCTCTCTTTTTAAACCAGGTATTCCCAATCACCAGTACTTTTTCAGCACACAAATTTACAAGCTCTTCACCATTTCCATTTACAATGCTGAGCACTCCATGTACACTAAATATATGCTCAACTGCCACATTACTCATCTTTCAATTCATATCATCCATCACCATAACCCAGTCTCGTGCATCAAAGCTGCTAACTCAGTCACTCAGATGCTACCAAAAACTTGCCTCTTATGATTTTTCTTCTCATGACCAGGTGCACAGGCACCAATAATCACCCATCTCTCTCCGTCCACTTTCAGTTTTACCCATATCAATCTAGAGTTTACTTTCTTACACTTTATCACATATTCCCATCCCTCATGCTTCAGGAGAAGTGCTACTCCTTCCTTTGCTCTTGTCCTCTCACTAACCCGACTTTACTCCTACGACATTACCAAACCACTCTTCCCCTTTATCCTTGAGATTCGTTTCACTCATAGCCAAAACAGCCAGGATTCTTTCCTCAAAAATATGACCTATCTCTCCATTTTTCTCATCTTGGTTACATCTACACACATTTAGACACCCTAATCTGAGCCTTCAAGGAGAATGAGCAATCCCCACATGAATTCTTCTGCTTCCCCTTTTAAAAATTTACATACATACATATATGTATATATCCCTGGGGATAGGGGAGAAAGAATACGTCCGACGCATTCCCCACATGTCATAGAAGGCGACTAAAGGGGATGGGAGCGGGGGCCAGAAACCCTCCCCTACTTGTATTTTAACTTTCTAAAAGGGGAAACAGGAGGAGTCATACGGGGAGTGCTCATCCTCTCGAAGGCTCAGACTGGGCGTCTAAATGTATGTGGATGTAACCAAGATGAGAAAAAAGGAGAGATAGGTAGTATGTTTAAGGAAAGGAACCTGGATGTTTTGGCTCTGAGTGAAACGAAGTTCAAGGGTAAAGGGGAAGAGTGGTTTGGGAATGTCTTGGGAGTAAAGTCAGGGGTTAGAGAGAGGACAAGAGCAAGGGAAGGAGTAGCACTATTCCTGAAACAGGAGTGGTGGGAGTATTTGATAGAGAGTGAGAAAGTAAATTCTAGATTGATATGGGTAAAACTGAAAGTTGATGGAGAGAGATGGGTGATTATTGGTGCATATGCACCTGGGCATGAGAAGAAAGATCATGAGAGGCAAGTGTTTTGGAAGCAGCTGAATGAGTGTGTTAGTCATTTTGATGCACAAGACTGGGTTATAGTGATGGGTGATTTGAATGCAAAGGTGAGTAATGTGGCAGTTGAGGGAATAATTGGTATACATGGGGTGTTCAGTGTTGTAAATGGAAATGGTGAAGAGCTTGTAGATTTATGTGCTGAAAAAGAACTGGTGACTGGGAATACCTGGTTTAAAAGCAAGATATACATAGGATATACGTATGTAAGTAGGAGAGATGGCCAGAGAGCATTATTGGATTACATGTTAATTGATAGGTGCGTGAAAGAGACTTTTGGATGTTAATGTGCTGAGAGGTGCAACTGGAGGGATGTCTGATCATTATCTTGTGGAGGTGAAGGTGAAGATTTGTAAGGGTTTTCAGAAAAGAAGAGAGAATGTTGGGGTGAAGAGAGTGGTGAGAGTAAGTGAGCTTGGGAAGAAGACTTGTGTGAGGAAGTACCAGGAGAGACTGAGTACAGAATGGAAAAAGGTGAGAAGAAAGGAGGTAAGGGGAGTGGGAGAGGAATGGGATGTATTTAGGGAAGCAGTGATGGCTTGCGCAAAAGATGCTTGTGGCATGAGAAGCGTGGGAGGTGGGTTGATTAGAAAGGGTAGTGAGTGGTGGGATGAAGAAGTAAGATTATTAGTGAAAGAGAAGAGAGAGACATTTGGACGATTTTTGCACGGAAATAATGCAAATGAGTGGCAGATGTATAAAAGAAAGAGGTAGGAGGTCAAGAGAAAGGTGCAAGAGGTGAAAAAGAGGGCAAATGAGAGTTGGGGTGAAAGAGTATCATTAAATTTTAGGGAGAAGAAAAAGATGTTTTGGAAGGAGGTAAATAAAGTGCCTAAGAAAAGGGAGCAAATGGGAACTTAAGTGAAGGTGGCTAATGGGGAGGTGATAACAAATAGTGGTGATGTTAGAAGGAGATGGAGTGAGTATTTTGAAGGTTTGTTGAATGTGTTTGATGAGAAAGTGGCAGATATAGGGTGTTTTGGATGAGGTGGTGTGCAAAGTTAGAGGGTTAGGGAAAATAATTTGGTAAATAGAGAAGAGGTAGTAAAAGCTTTACGGAAGATGAGAGCCGGCAAGGCAGCAGGTTTGGATGGTATTGCAGTGGAATTTATTCAAAAAGGGGGTGACTATTGTTGACTGGTTGGTAAGGTTATCTAATGTATGTATGATTCATGGTGAGGTGCCTGAGGATTGGCAGAATGCTTGCATAGTGCCATTGTACAAAGGCAAAGGGGATAAAAGTGAGTGCTAGAATTACAGAGGTATAAGTTTGTTGAGTATTCCTGGTAAATTATATGGGAGGGTATTGATTGACAGGGTGAAGGCATGCACAGAGCATCAGATTGGGGAAGAGCAGTGTGGTTTCAGAAGTGGTAGAGGATGTGTGGATCAGGTGTTTGCTTTGAAGAATGTATGTGAGAAATAATTAGAAAAGCAAATGGATTTGTATGTAGCATTTATGGATCTGGAGAAGGCATATGATAGAGCTGATAGAGATGCTCTGTGGAAGGCATTAAGAGTACATGGTGTGGGAGGAAAGTTGCTAGAAGGAGTGAAAAGTTTTTATTGAGGATGTAAGGCATGTGTACGTGTAAGAAGAGAGGAAAGTGATTGGTTCTCAGTGAATGTAGGATTGCGGCAGGGGTGTGTGATGTTTCCATGGTTGTTTAATTTGTTTATGGATGGGGTTGTTAGTGGGGTGAATGCAAGAGTTTTGGAAAGAGGGGCAAGTATGCAGATTGTTGTGGATGAGAGAGCTTGGGAAGTGAGTTAGTAGTTGTTCGCTGATGATACAGAGCTGGTGGCTGATTCATGTGAGAAACTGCAGAAGTTGGTGACTGAATTTGGTAAAGTGTGTGAAAGAAGAAAGCTGAGAGTAAATGTGAATAAGAGCAAGGTTATTAGGTACAGTAGGGTTGAGGGTCAAGTCAATTGGGAGGTAAGTTTGAATGGAGAAAAACTGAAGGAAGTGAAGTGTTTTAGATATCTGTAAGTGGATCTGGCAGCGGATGGAACCATGGAAGCGGAAGTGAATCATAGGGTGGGGGAGGGGGCGAAAATTCTGGGAGCCTTGAAGAATGTGTGGAAGTCAAGAACACTATATCGGAAAGCAAAAATGAGTATGTTTGAAGGAATAGTGGTTCCAACAATGTTGTATGGTTGCGAGGCGTGGGCTATGGATAGAGTTGTGCGCAGGAGGGTGGATGTGCTGGAAATGAGATGTTTGAGAACAATATGTGGTGTGAGGTGGTTTGATCGAGTAAGTAATGTAAGGGTAAGAGAAATGTGTGGAAATAAAAAGAGTGTGGTTGAGAGAGTAGAAGAGGGTGTTTTGAAATGGTTTGGTCACATGGAGAGAATGAGTGAGGAAAGATTGACCAAGAGGATATATGTGTCAGAGGTGGAGGGAACGAGGAGAAGTGGGAGACCAAATTGGAGGTGGAAAGATGGAGTGAAAAAGATTTTGAGTGATCGGGGCCTGAACATGCAGGAGGGTGAAAGGCGTGCAAGGAATAGAGTGAATTGGAACGATGTGGTATACCGGGGTCGACATGCTGTCAATGGATTGAACCATGGCATGTGAAGCGTCTGGGGTAAACCATGGAAAGTTGTGTGGGGCCTGGATGTGAAAAGGGAACTGTGGTTTCTGTGCATTATTACATGACAGCTAGAGACTGAGTGTGAACAAATGTGGCCTTTGTTGTCTTTCCTAACGCTACCTCGCACACATGAGGGGGGAGGGTGTTGTTATTCCACGTGAGGTGAGGTGGTGATGGTAATAAATAAAGGCAGACAGTATGAATTATGTACATGTGTATATATGTATATGTCTGTGTGTGTATATATATGTGTACATTGAGATGTATAGGTATGTATATTTGCATGTGTGGATGTGTATGTATATACATATGTATGTGGGTGGGTTGGGCCATTCTTTCGTCTGTTTCCTTGCGCTACCTCGCTAACACAGGAGACAGCGACAAAGCAAACTAAATATTTTATTATTATTATTTTGCTTTAATGCTGTCTCCCGCATTTGCGAGGTAGCGCAAAGAAACAGAAGAAATATATTTTTTTTTTTTATACCTCGTCGCTGTCTCCCGCGTTTGCGAGGTAGCGCAAGGAAACAGACGAAAGAAATGGCCCAACCCCCCCCCCCATACACATGTACATACACACGTCCACACACGCAAATATACATACCTACACAGCTTTCCATGGTTTACCCCAGACGCTTCACATGCCTTAATTCAATCCACTGACAGCACGTCAACCCCTGTATACCACATCGCTCCAATTCACTCTATTCCTTGCCCTCCTTTCACCCTCCTGCATGTTCAGGCCCCGATCACACAAAATCCTTTTCACTCCATCTTTCCACCTCCAATTTGGTCTCCCTCTTCTCCTCGTTCCCTCCACCTCCGACACATATATCCTCTTGGTCAATCTTTCCTCACTCATTCTCTCCATGTGCCCAAACCATTTCAAAACACCCTCTTCTGCTCTCTCAACCACGCTCTTTTTATTTCCACACATCTCTCTTACCCTTACGTTACTTACTCGATCAAACCACCTCACACCACACATTGTCCTCAAACATCTCATTTCCAGCACATCCATCCTCCTGCGAACAACTCTATCCATAGCCCACGCCTCGCAACCATACAACATTGTTGGAACCACTATTCCTTCAAACATACCCATTTTTGCTTTCCGGGATAATGTTCTCGAAGAAATATATATATATATATATATATATATATATATATATATATATATATATATATATATATATATATATATATATATATATCAGCGAACAACAACTGACTCACTTCCCAAGCTCTCTCATCCACAACAGACTTCATACTTGCCCCTCTTTCCAAAACTCTTGCATTCACCTCCCTAACAACCCCATCCATAAACAAATTAAACAACCATGGAGACATCACACACCCCTGCCGCAAACCTACATTCACTGAGAACCAATCACTTTCCTCTCTTCCTACACGTACACATGCCTTACATCCTCGATAAAATCTTTTCACTGCTTCTAATAACTTGCCTCCCACACCATATATTCTTACTACCTTCCACAGAGCACCTCTATCAACTCTATCATATGCCTTCTCCAGATCCATAAATGCTACATACAAATCCATTAGCTTTTCTAAGTATTTCTCACATACATTCTTCAAAGCAAACACCTGATCCACACATCCTCCACCACTTCTGAAACCACACTGCTCTTCCCCAATCTGATGCGCTGTACATGCCTTCACCCTCTCAATCAATACCCTCCCATATAATTTACCAGGAATACTCAACAAACTTATACCTCTGTAATTTGAGCACACACTCTTATCCCCTTTGCCTTTGTACAATGGCACTATGCACGCATTCCGCCAATCCTCAGGCACCTCACCATGAGTCATACATACGTTAAATAACCTTACCAACCAGTCAACAATACAGTCACCCCCTTTTTTAATAGATTCCACTGCAATACCATCCAAACCTGCTGCCTTTCCGGCTTTCATCTTCCGCAAAGCTTATACCACCTCTTCTCTGTTTACCAAATCATTTTCCTTAACCCTCTCACTTTGCACACCACCTCGACCAAAACACCCTATATCTGCCACTCTATCATCAATATATATATATATATATATATATATATATATATATATATATATATATATATCTTTTCTTTTTTCTTTCAAACTATTCGCCATTTCCCGCATTAGCGAGGTAGCGTTAAGAACAGAGGACTGGGCCTTTGAGGGAATACCCTCACCTGGCGCAATTCTCTGTTCCCTCTTTTGGAAAATTATACATATATATATATATATATATATATATATATTCATTTTTATCTTGCTTTGTTGCTGTCTCCCGCGTTTGCGAGGTAGTGCAAGGAAACAGACGAAAGAAATGGCCCAACCCACCCCCATACACAATGTATACACACACACACGTCCACACACGCAAATATACATACCTATACATCTCAATGTACACATATATATACATACACAGACACATACATATATACCCATGCACACAATTCACACTGCCTGCCCCCATTCAATCCCATCGCCACCTCGCCACACATGGAATACCATCCCTCCCCCCTCATGTGTGCGAGGTAGCACGGGGAAAATACAACAAAGGCCCTATTCGTTCACACTCAGTCTCTAGCTGCCATGCAATAATGCCCGAAACCACAGCTCCCTTTCCACATCCAGGCCCCACACAACTTTCCATGGTTTACCCCAGACGCTTCACATGCTCTGATTCAATCCACTGAGCTGTGGTTTTGGTGCATTATACATGACAACTAGACACTGAGTGTGAACGAACGTGGCCTTGCGCACATGCGGGGGAGGGGATTTTCATTTCATGTGTGCAGGGTGGCGACAGGAATGAATAAGGGCAGACAGTATGAATTATGTACATGTGTATATATGTATATGTCTGTGTCCGTATATATATGTATACGTTGAGATGTATCGGTATGAATATGTCCGTGTGAGGATGTGTATGTGGGTTGGGCCATTCTTTCGTCTGTTTCCTTGCTCTACCTCGCTTACGTAGGAGACAGCGACAAAGTACAATAAATAAATAATAAATATACATTATTCCTGGTGATAGGGAAGAAAGAATACTTCACATGCATTCCCCATGTGTTGTAGAAGGCGACTAAAGGGGACGTGAGTGGGGGGATAGAAACCCTCCTCTCCTTGTATTTTAATTTTCTAAAAGGGGAAACAGAAGGAGTCACGTGGGGAGTGCTCATCCTCCTCGAAGGCTCACATTGGGGTGTCTAAGTGTGTGTTGATTTAAACAAGATGAGAAAAAAAGGAAGAGACAGGTAGTATGTTTGAGGAAAGGATCCTGGATGTTTTGGCTCCGAGTGAATCGAAGCTCAAGGGTAAAGGGGAAGAGTGGTTTAAGAAAGTTTCAGGAGTAAAGTCAGGGGTTGGTGAGAGGACAAGAGCAAAGAAAGGAGTAGCACTACTCCTGAAACAGGAGTGTAAAAAAGTAAACTCTTGATTGATATGGGAAAAACTGAAAGTGGATGGAGAGAGATGGGTGATTATTGGTGCCTATGCACCTGGGTATGAGAAGAAAGATAATGAGAAGCAAGTGTTTTGGGAGCAACTGAGTGAGTGTGTTTGTAGTTTTGATGCACGAGACCAGATTATAGTGATGGGTTATTTGAATGCAAAGGTGAGTAATGTGGCAGTTGAGGGAATAATTGGTGTATATGGGGTGTTTAAGTGTTGTAAATGGAAACGGTGAAGAGCTTGTAGATTTGTGTGGGGAAAAAGGACTAGTGATTGGGGATACCTGGTTTAAAAAGAGAGATATACATAAGTATACGTATGTAAGTAGGAGAGATAGCCAGAGAGCATCACTGGATTGCCCGTTAATTGATAGGCGTGTGAAAGAGAGACTTTTGGATGTTAATGTGCTGAGAGGTGCAACTGATCATTATCTTGTGGAGGTGAAGGTGAAGATTTGTAGAGGTTTTCAGAAAAGAAGAGAAAATGTTGGGGTAAAGAGAAAGGTGAGAGTATGTGAGCTTGGGAAGGAGACTTGTGTGAGGAAGTACCAGGACAGAGTGAGTACCGAATGGAAAAAGGTGAGAGCAAAGGATGTAAGGGGAGTGAGGGAGGAATGAGATGCATTTTGGGAAGCAGTGATGGCTTGCACAAAAGTTGCTTGTGGCATGAAAAGCAGGGGAGGTGGGCAGATTAGAAAGGGTAGTGAGTGGTGGGATGAAGAAGTAAGATTATTAGTGAAAAAGAAGAGAGAGGCATTTGGACGATTTTTGCAGGGAAATAGTGCAAATAACTGTAGATGTATGAAAGAAAGAGGCAGGAGGTCAAGAGGAAGGTGCAAGAGGTGAAGAAGAGGACAAATGAGAGTTGGAGTGAGAGAGTATCATTGAATTTTAGGGAGAATAAAGAATGCTTTGGAAATAGGTAAATAAAGTGTGTAAGACTAGAGAACTAATGGAAACATCAGTGAAGGGGGCTAATGGGAAGGTAATAAGAAGTAGTGGTGATGTGAGAAGGAGATGAAGTGAGTATTTTGAAGGTTTGTTGAATGTGTTAGATGATAGAGTGGCAGATAAAAGGTGTTGCGAAGTGAGAGGGTCAGGGAGAATGATTTGGTAAACAGAGAAGAGGTAGTGATAGCTTTGCGGAAGATGAAAGCCAGCAAGGCGGCAGGTTTGGATGGTATTGCAGTGGAATTTATTGAAAAAGGGGGTGACTGTGTTGTTGACTGGTTGGTGAGGATATTCACTGTATGTATGGCTCATGGTGAAGTGCCTGAGAATTGGTGGAATGCATGCATATTGCCATTTTACAAAGGAAAGGGGATAAAGGTGAGTGTTCAAATTACAAAGGTATAAGTTTGTTGAGTAAATATATATAAATTATTTATTTATTTATTTTGCTTTGTTGCTGTCTCCCGCGTTAGCGAGGTAGCACAAGGAAACAGATGAAAGAATGGCCCATCCCACGCACATACACATGTATATACATAAACGTCCACACACGCAAACATACATACCTATACATCTCAATGTATACATATATATACACACACAGACATATATACACATGTACATAATTCATACTGTCTGTCTTTATTCATTCCCATCGCCACCTCACCACACATGGAATAACAACCCCCTCCCCCCTTATGTGTGCGAGGTAGCGCTAGGAAAAGACAACAAAGGCCACATTCGTTCACACTCAGTCTCTAGCTGTCATGTAATAATGCACCGAAACCACAGCTCCCTTTCCACATCCAGGCCCCACAGAACTTTCCATGGTTTACCCCAGATGCTTCACATGCCCTGGTTCAATCCACTGACAGCACGTCGACCCCGGTATACCACATCATTCCAATTCACTCTATTCCTTGCATGCCTTTCACCCTCCTGCATGTTCAGGCCCCGATCACTCAAAATCTTTTTCACTCCATCTTTCCACCTCCAATTTGGTCTCCCACTTCTCCTTGTTCCCTCCACCTCTGACACATATATCCTCTTGGTCAATCTTTCCTCACTCGCTCATATTGATCATACTTTGTCACTGTCTCCCGCATTAGCAAGAGAGCACTAGGAAACAGACAAAAGAATGGCCCAACCCGCCCACATACACATGTACATACATACACGTCCACACACGTACATATACATATCTATACATTTCAACGTATACGTACATATACATATATATACATTGTACATAATTCAAACTTACTGCCTTTATTCATTCCCGTCACATGAAATGACACCTCCCTTTCACCCACACGCGCGAGGTAGTGCTCACAAAAGACAACAAAGGCCACATTCTTTCACACTCAGTCTCTAGCTGTTATGTATAATGCACCAAAACCACAGCTCCCTTTCCACATCCAGGCTCCACAAAACTTTCCATGGTTTACCCCAGATGCTTCACACGTCCTGGATCAATCCATTGATAGCACGTCAACCCCAGGATACTCCATCATTCCAATTCACTCTAATCCTTGTGTGCCTTTCATCCTCCTGCATGTTCAGGCCCTGATCGCTCAAAATCTTTTTCAATCCATCCTTCCACCTCCAATTTGATCTCCCACTTCTCATTCCCCTCACCTCTGACACATATATCCTCTTTGTCAATCTTTCTTCACCCATTCTCTACTTGTGACCAAACATTTCAATACAACCTCTTCTGCTCTGTCAACCACACTTTTTTTATTACCGCATATCTCGTTTACCCTTTATCACTTACTCGATCAAACCATCTCACACCACATATTGTCCTTAAACATATCATTTCCAACACCTCTATATCTATAGCCCATGCCTCACAGTCATATAACACTGTGGAAGGTTTTAAGAATATATGGTGTTGGGGGCAAATTGTTAGAAGCAGTGAAAAGTTTTTATCGAGGATGTAAGGCATGTGTACATGTAGGAAGAGAGGAAAGTGATTGGTTCTCAGTGAATGTAGGTTTGCGGCAGGGGTGTGTGTGATGTCTCCATGGGTTGTTTAATTTGTTTAAGGATAGGGTTGTTAGGGAGGTGAATGCAAGAGTTTTGGAAAGAGGGGCAAGTATGCCGTCTGTTGTGGATGAGAGAGCTTGGGAAGTGAGTCAGTTGTTGTTCACTGATGATACAGCGCTGGTGGCTGATTCGTATGAGAAACTGCAGAAGCTGGTGACTGAGTTTGGTAAAGTGTGTGAAAGAAGAAAGCTTAGAGTAAATGTGAATAAGAGCAAGGTTATTAGGTACAGTAGGGTTGAGGGACAAGTCAATTGGGAGGTAAGTTTGAATGGAGAAAAACTGGAGGAAGTGAAGTGTTTCAGATATCTGAGAATGGATTTGGCAGCGGATGGAACCATGGAAGCGGAAGTTAATAATAGGTTGGGGGAGGGGGCGAAAGTTCTGGGAGCATTGAAGAATGTGTGGAAGTCGAGAACATATCTCGGAAAGCAAAAATGGGTATGCTTGAAGGATTGGTGGTTCCAATAATGTTATATGGTTGTGAGGCGTGGGCTAAGGATAGAGTTGTGTGGAGGAGGGTGGACGTGCTGGAAATGAGATGTTTGTGGACAATATCTGGTGTGAGGTGGTTTAATTGAGTAAGTAATAATAGGGTAAGAGAGATGTGTGGTAATAAAAAGAGTGTGGTTAAGAGAGCAGAAGAGGGTGTTTTGAAATGGTTTGGTGACATGGAGAGACTGAGTAAGGAAAGATTGACCAAGAGGATATATGTGTCAGAGGTGGAGGGAATGAGGAGAAGTGGGAGACCAAATTGGAGGTGGAAAGATAGAGTGAAAAAGATTTTGAGTGATCAGGGCCTGAACATGCAGGAGGGTGAAAGGCGTGCAAGGAATAGAGTGAATTGGAATGATGTGGTATACCGGGGTTGACGTGCTGTCAATGGACTGAACCAGGGCATGTGAAGTGTCTGGGGTAAACCATGGAAAATTCTGAGGGGCCTGGATGCGGAAAGGGAGCTGTGGTTTTGGTGCATTATTACATGACAGCTAGAGACTGAGTGTAAACGAATGTGGCCTTTGTTGTCTTTTCCTAGCACTACCTTGCGCAAATGAGGGGGAGGGGGTTGTTATTTCATGTGTGGCGTGGTGGCGATGGGAATTAATATAGGCCCTCTCATCCACAACAGACTGCATACTTGCCCTTCTCTCCAAAACTCTTGCATTCACCCCCCTAACAACCCCATATATAAACAAATTTAACAACCATAAAGACATCACGCACCCCTGCCGCAAACCAACATTCACTGGGAACCAATCTCTTTTCTCTCTTCCTATTCATACACATGCCTTACATCCTCAGTATATAATACAAAATACTTAATTGCTGTGTCCCGCGTCAGCAAGGTAGCACAAAGAAACAGACGAGGAATGGTCCAACCCACCCATATACACATGTATATACATAAATTCCCTTACACGCACATATACAGACATACACATTTCAACGTATACCTACATATACATAGACATATATATATATATACACATGTACATATTCATACTTGCTGCCTTCATCCATTCCTGTTGCCACCCCACCAAATATGAAAATAGCATCCCCCCAGCCAGGTAGCACAAAGAAAAGACAAAAAGCTGTCATGTGTAGTGCACCAAAACCACAGCTCGCTTTCCACATCTTGGCCCCACAGACCTCTCCATGGTTTACCCCAGATGCTTCACATGCCCTGGTTCAATCCACTGACAGCAAGTGAACCCCGTTATACCACATCATTTAAATTGACTCTATTCCTTGAACGTCCTTCACAATCCTGTATGTTCAGGTTCTGATTGCTCCATTCTTCCACCTTCAATTTGGTCTCTTATTTCTCCTTGTTCCATCCACCCCTGACACATGCATTCTCTTTGTTAATCTTTCCTCATTCATTCTCACCATGTTTCCAAACCATTTCAACACACCCTCTTCTGCTCTCTCAACCACAATCTTTTCATTACCACACATCTCTGTTACCCTTTCATTACTTACTTGATCAAACCATCTCACACCACATGTTATCCTCAAACATTTCCAACACATCCACCCTCCTCCACACAACCCTTTCTATAGCCCATGCCTCACAACCATAGAACATTGTTAGAACCAACATTCCTTCTGATATACCCATTTTTGCTCTCCGAGAAAACGTTCTCGCTTTCCACACATTCTTCAACTCCTAGAACCTTCACCCCCTCCCCCACCTTGTGACTCGCTTCCACTTCCATGGTTCCATCCACTGCTAAGTCCACTCATAGATATCTAAAACACTTCACTTCATCCAGTTTTTCTCTACTCAGACAGAGAGAAGAGGTAGTGAAGGCTTTGTGGAAGATGAAAACTGGCAAGGCAGTGGGTTTGGATGGTACTGCAGTGGAATTTACTAAAAAGAGGGGGTGACTGTTGTTGATTAGTTGTTAAGGATATTCAATCTATGTATGGATCATTGTAAAGTGCCTGAGGATTGGCAGAATGCATGCATAGTGCCACAGTACAAAGGCAAAGGGATAAAGGTGAGTGTTCAAATTACAGAGGTATAAGTTTGTTCAGTATTCCTGGGAAATTATATGGGAGAGGATTGAATGAGAGGGTAAAGACATGTATAGAGCATCAGGTTGGGGAAGAGCAGTGTGGTTTCAAAAGTTGTAGAGGGTGTGTGGATCAGGTGTTTGCTTTGAAGAATGTATGAGAAATACTTAAAAAAACAGATGGATTTGTATGTAGCATTTATGAATCTGGAGAGGGCATATGATAGGGTTGATAGAGATGCTTTAAGGAAGGTCTTAAGAGTATCTGGTGTGGACAGTAAGTTGCTGGAAGCAGTGAAAAGTTTTTACCAAGGATGTAAAGCATGTGTACGAGTATGAAGAGGAGAGTGATTGGTTCCCAGTGAATGTCAGTTTGTGGCAGGGATGTGTGATGTCCCCATGGTTGTTCAATGTGTTTATGGATGGGGTAGTTAGGGAGATAAATGCAAGAATTTTGGAGAGAGGGGTGAGTATGGAGTCAGTTGTGGATGAGAGTGACTAGGAAGTGCGTCAGTTGTTGTTTGCCGATGATATAGCTCTAGTGGCTGATTCAGGTGAGAAATTGCATAGGTTGGTGACAGTTTGGAAAAGAGAGAGAAAGGAGAAAGTTGAGAGTAAATGTGAATAAAAGCAAGGTTATTAGGTTCAGTTGGGTTGAGGAAGAAGTTAATTGTAATGTAAGTTTGACTGGAGAAAGACTGGAGGAAGTGAAGTGTTTTAGATATCTGGGAGTGGACTTATCAGCAGATGGAACCATGGAACTGGAAGTGAGTCACAGGCTTGGGGAGGGGCAAAGGTTCTAGGAGTGGTGAAAAAAATGTGTGGAAGGAAAGAATGTTACTGTGAAGAGCAAAAATTGATATGTTTGAAGGAAAAGCAGTTCCATCAATGTTATATGGTTGCCAGGCATGGGTAGAGATAGGTTTGTACAGAGGAGGGTGGATGTGTTGGAAATGAAATGTTTGAGGACAATATTTGGTATGAGGTGGTTTGATTGAGTAAGAAAAGAATAGGGTAAGTGAGATGTGTGGAAATATAAAGAGTGTGGTTGAGAGAGCAGAAGAGGCTGTGATGAAATGGTTTGGACATATGGAGATAGAGTGAGGAAAGATTGACAAAGAGGATATGTGTCATGTCAGAGATGAAGGGAATAAGGAGAAGCAGGAGACCAAATCGGAAATGGAAGGATGGAGTGAAAAATATTTTGAGCAATCGGGGCTTGAACATAAAGGAGGGTGAGAGGATATGGATAGGGAGCTGTGGTTTCAGTATATTATACATGACAGCTAGAGACTGAGGGTGAACAAATGTGGCCTTTTTGTCTGTTTTTCTCGTGCTACCTAGCTGAAGCAGGGAGTAGCAATGCTATTTCCTGTGTGGCTGGGTAGCAACAGGAATGGTTTACAAGGAGTTAGAAACATTTACTCCACTGGAAAGGTGTAGGGATTTAAGAGGTTTCTAAAACCCATAGGTCCGAGTTATCTCTCGTAGTCACAGGGTAAACAAACCCTGTTGAGAGAAATTGCATAAATTCAAACATCATTCAGACTCTATAATTGTAAAGTGGCTAAAATTATAATACATTCAAGAAACAATAATATGGCTAAAGGTTTCATGAACACTCCAGCACCACATGAACTTTTACAAATGCCTTATTTCTAAACACCAATAAATAACACAGATCCATTAACAAATAGTTTCATCCTGCTTTTCACATAGGAAGAATAATCAGCATGACTGTAAAATTAAAAGCTAAATACATAAAATGAAATAAAATAAAACTATCCAGCTACTGGTCATTAAAATATAAAATGCATCATTGAAATACTTTACTCCTTCAAGCTTTTCTCAACTACGAAAAAGGTGCAATCTTCTACAAATCCTAGAAAATACTGAGTGTCACAAGACCCATCTTTTCTGAGTCAACTCAATTCAATATTCTTGTGCAAATATATGCACAACTCTACAGTGTAAATAATTATCCAAGTGAACTTTTCAGCAAGAAAATCATATCACTTGGAAACGAGCTAATTCATTATGGGCTTAGATGCCTCTGTTCAATCTTAAAGAAGTTCCTAGTGAATGAACAGATGGATAAAATATGCAAGATGAAAAATTATGACTTTAGCAATGGGTAATTCACATCAGAAGATAATAGTCCTTAATGTCTAAAATGTTTTTGACATGGTGTAACATTAGGGTCTGATCTCCATGTTTCCCTGTTTTGGCTTTCTTCCACACTCAGTTCCCTCCATTTAGCTTCCTCTCTCATAGCATCATTCCTGCAATTCTTGATGGATCAACCTCTACTTTTTTTCACCTATCAGGAACAGTGATCCTCCAGGTTCTGTCTGTCTCCTGTTCTCTTCCTCCATTCTATCAGATATTAATTCCTTCAGCCAACAATCAAATTCTCATACACTGACAACTCAAATATACATACATTCCTCTACTTGTTTTTAATCCACTACATTTTCTCTTGCTTAATATGTCTCATCTTCTAATGAATACTTCAGTAAACTGAGATTTAAATATGATTTCCAAGAAAGGCAGATGTACCCTAGCTAAGTTTCTAAGACTCTCTAGGACTGCCATCTTCATGACAATTTGTAGCTCAACTTTTAAACACAGTAAACATTCTTGGTATCAGTGTAAGGACATGTCTAACTTGGATACCTTAAGATATATAAATAACTAAGCTTTTCCTTAAAAAACTGAGTCTTGTGCAGATGCTGAAGGGTCTTCCAAGCAATTAATCCAGTTGCACAAAGGAATGATTTGTCCTTGGCAGGAGTACTACTCTCACAACTACAGTTGTTCTAACTTTCAGTACTTATTTGAAAAAGTCACATCTAAAGCAAACTGACTCATCTATCTACTTTCCCCAACACTATGCTCTTCTATATATTAACTATTTTTTTTATCATAATTGCTGTCTCCCGCATTAGTGAGGTAGCGCAAGGAAACAGATGAAAGAATGGCCCAACCCATCCACATACACATGTATATACATAAACGCCCACACACGCACATATACATACCTATACATTTCAACGTATACATACATATACACACACACACAGACATGTACATATCTTTCTTTCTTTTTCTTTCATACTATTCGCCATTTCCCGCATTAGCGAGGTAGCGTTAAGAACAGAGGACTGGGCCTTTGAGGGAATATCCTCATCTGGTCCCCTTCTCTGTTCCTTCCTTTGGAAAATTAAAAAAAAAAAAATGAGAGGGGAGGATTTCCAGCCCCCCGCTCCCCTCCCTTTTAGTCGCCTTCTACGACACGCAGGGAATACGTGGGAAGTATTCTTTCTCCCCTATCCCCAGGGATATATATATATATATGTACATATATATATATATATACACATGTACATATTTATACTTGCTGCCTTCATCCATTCTCAATGCCACCCTGCCACGCAATGAAATAACATCCTCCCTCTGTGAGAGGTAGTACTAGGAAAAGACAAAAAAGGCCACATTCATTCACCCTCAGTCTCTAGCTGTCCTGTGTAATGCACCGAAACCACAACTTCCTTTCCACATCCAGGCCCCCCAAAACTTTCCATAGTTTACCTTAGACGCTTCACATGCCCTGGTTCAATCCATTGACATCCCATTAACCCCAGTGTACCACATCATTCCAATTCACTTTATTCTTTGCATTGATTTCACCCTACAGCATGTCCAGGCCCTGATCGCATAAAATCTTTTTCACTCCATCCTTCCACATCCACCCACTTCTTGTTCCCTCTACCTCTGACACATATATCCTCTTGGTCAATCTTTTCCCACTCATTCTCTCCATGTGACCAAACCATTTCAACCCTCTTCTGCTCTCTCAACCACACTCCTTTTATTACCACACATTTCTCTTACCCTTTCATTACTTACTCGATCAAGCCACCTCACACCACATATTGTCCTCAAACTTTTCATTTCCAACACATACACCCTCCTTCGCACAACCCTATCTTTAGCCCATGCCTTACAACCAAATAACACTGTTGGAACCACTACTGCTTCAAACATACCAATTTTAGCTCTCCGGGATAACGTTCTCACCTTCCACACATTCTTCAACGCTCCCAGAACCTTTATCCCCTCCCCCACGGTGACTCACCTCCACGGTTCCATCTGCTGCTAAATCCACTCCCAGATATCTAAAAGACTTCACTTCCTCCAGTTTTTCTCCATTCAAACTTACCTCTCAATTAAGGTCCCTTAACCCTACTGAACCTAATAACCTTGCTCATATTCAAATTTACTCTTAGCTTTCTTCTTTCATACGCTTTACAAAACTAAGTCACCAACTTCTGCAGTTTCTCACACGAATCACCCACCAGCGCTATATCATCAGCAAACAACAACTGACTCACTTCCTAAGCCCTCTCATCCACAACAGACTGCATACTTGCCCCTCTTTCCAAAACTCTTGCATTCATCTCCCTAACCACCTCAACTATAAACAAATTAAATAACCATGGAGACATCACGAACCCATGCCACAAACCGACATTCACTGAGAACCAATCACTTTCCTCCCTTCCTACTCGTACACATGCCTTATATCCTTGGTAAAAACTTTTCACTGCCTCTAGCAACTTACCTCCCACACCATACACTCTTAATATCATCCATAAAACATCTCTATCAACCCTGTCATATGCCTTCTCCAGATCCATAAATGCTACATACAAATCCATCTGTTTTTCTAAGTATTTATCACATACATTCTTCAAAGCAAACACCTGATCTACACATCCTCTACCACTTCTGAAACCACACTGCTCTTCCCCAATCTGATGCTCTGTACATGCCTTTACCCTCTTAATCAATACCCTCCCATATAATTCCCCAGGAATACTTAACAAACTTATACCTCTGTAATTTGAACACTCACCTTTATTTCCTTTGCCTTTGTACAATGGCATTATGCATGCATTCCGCTAATCCTCAAGCACTTCACTATGAACCATACATACAGTGAATATCCTTACCAACCAATCAACAATACAGTCACCCCCTTTTTTGATAAATTCCACAGCAATACCATCCAAACCTGCCGCCTTGCCAGCTTTCATCTTCCGCAAAGCTTTCATTATCTCTTCTCTGTTTACCAAAACACTCTCCCTGACCCTCTCACTTTGCACATCATCTCGACCAAAACACTCTATATCTGCCACTCTATCATCAAACACATTCAACAAAACTTCAAAATACTCACTCCATCTCCTCACTTCATCACTTCTTGTTATTACATCCCCGTTAGCCCCCTTCACTGAAGTTCCCATTTGTTCTCTTGTCTTATGCACTTTATTTACCTACTTCTAAAACATATTCTATTCTTAAAATTCAATGATACTCCCTCACCCCAACTCTCATTTGCCCTCATTTTCACCTCTGTACCTTTCTCTTGACCTCCTCCCTCATTCACTTTTACATCTCACAGTCATTTGCATTACTTCTCATCAATAATCGTCCAAAAGCCTCTCTCTTCTCTTTCACTACCAATCTTTCTTCATCCCACTGCTCACCACCCTTTCTAATCTGCCCACCTCCCTCCTTTCTCATGCCACAAGCATCTTTTGCACAAGCCATCACTGCTTCTCTAAATACACCCCATTCCTCCCCCACTCCCCTTATGTCATTTGCTCTCACGTTTTGCCATTCTGAACTCAATCTCTCCTGGTACTTCCTCACACAATTCTCCTTCCCAAGCTCACTTACTCTCACCACTCTCTTCACCCCAACATTCTTCATTTCTGAAACTCTCTAGAAATCTTCACCTTCGCTTCCATTAGATAATGATAAGACATCCCTCCAATTGCCCATCTCATCACATTAGCATCCAAAGTCTCTCTTTCACTTGCCTGTCAATTAATATGTAATCCAATATTGCTCTCTAGCCATCTCTCCTACTTATACATGTATACTTATTAATCATTCATTTACTTATCATACTTTGTCACTGTCTCCCGCGTTAGCGCAAGGAAACAGATGAAAGAATGGCCTAACCCACCCATATACACACGTATATACATACATGTCCTTACAGCACATATACATACCTTTACATTTCAATGCATACATACATATACATACACAGACAATTAATATATAAACATGTACATAATTCATACTTGCTGCCTTTATTCATTCCCGTTGCCACCCCGCCACATATGAAATGACAACCCCCTCCCCTGCACGCACATGAAGTAGCACTAGGAAGAGACAACAAAGGCCACATTCGTTCACACTCAATTTCTAGCTGTCATGTATAATGCACCGAAACCATAGCTCCCTTTCCACCTCCAGGACACAGAAAACTTTCCATGGTTTACCCCAAACACTTCACATGCCCTGGTTCAATCCATTGACAGCATGTTGACCCCAGTATACCACATTGTACCAATTCACTCTATTCCTTGCACGCCTTTCACCCTCCTGCATGTTCAGGTCCCGATCGCTAAAAATCTTTTTCACTCCATCCTTCCACCTCCAATTTGGTCTCCCACTTCTCTGATTTCCCTCCACCTCTGACATATATATATCCTCTTTTAAATCTTTCCTCACTCATTCTCTCCATGTGGCCAAACCATTTCAAAACACTCTGTTCTGCAACCTCAACCACACTCTTTTTATTATCACACATCTCTCTTACCCTTTCATGACTTACTCGATCAAACCACCTCAAACCACATGCTGTCCTCAAACATCTCATTTCCAGCACATCCACCCTCCTCCGCAACCATATAAGATTTTTGGAACCACTATTCCTTCAAACATACCCATTTTTGCTTTCTGAGATAATGATCTCGCCTTCCACACATTTTTCAACGCTCCCAGAACTTTCGCCACCCCCACCCTGTGACTCAGTTTTGCTTCCATGGTTCCATCCACTGCCAAATCCACTCCCAGATATCTAAAACACTTCACTTCATCCAGTTTTTCTCAATTCAAACTTGTCTCCCATTGATTTGTCCCTCAACTCTACTGAACCTAATATCCTTGCTCTTATTTACATTTACTCTCAGCTTTCTTCTTTCACACACTTTAAACTCAGTCACTAGCTTCTGCAGTTTCTCACCTGAATCAACCACCAGCACTGTATCATCAGCGAACAACAACTGACTCACTTCCCAAGCCCTCTCATCCACAAAACACTGCATACTTGCACCTCTTTCCAAAAGTGTTGCATTCACCTCCCTAACAACCCCAACTATAAACAAATTATACAGCCATGGAGATATCACGCACTCCTGCCGAAAACCGATTCACTGAAAACAAATCACTTTCCTCTCTTCCTACTCGTACACATGCCTAACATCCTCGATAAAAGTTTTTCACTGCTTCTAGCAACTTGCCTCTCACACCATATATACTTAATACCTTCCACAGAGCATCACAATCAACTCTATCATATGCTTTCTCCAGATCCATATATGCTATATACAAATCCATTTGTTTTTCTAAGTATTTCTCACAAACATTCTTCAAAGCAAACACCTGATCCACACATCCTCTACCACTTCTGAAACCACACTGCTCTTCTGCAACCTGACACTCTGTATATGCCTTCACCCTCTCAATCAATACCATCCCATATGATTTCCCAGGAATACTCAACAAGCTTATACCTCTGTAGTTTAAGCACTCACCTCTATATTATATTATGTAATATATGTGTATGTTCTAGTTCTGAGTGAAACGAAGCTCAAGGGTAAAGGGGAAGAGTGGTTTGGGAATGTCTTGGAAGTAAACTCAGGGGTTAGAGAGAGGACAAGAGCAAGGGAAGGAGTAGCACTACCCCTGAAACTGGATTGGTGGGAGAATGTGATAGAGTGTAAGAAAGTAAATTCTAGATTGATATGGGTAAAACTGAAAGTGGATGGAGAGAGATGGGTGATTATTGGTGCATATGCACCTCAGCATGAGAAGAAATATCATGAGGCAAGTATTTTCGGAGCAGCTGTGTGAGTGTGTTAGTAGTTTTGATGCACGAGACTGGGTTATAGTGATGGGTAATTTGAATGTAAAGGTGAGTAATGTGGCAATTGAAGGAATAACTGGTGTACATGGGGTGTTCAGTGTTGTAAATGGAAATGGTTAAGAGCTTGTAGATTTGTGCTGAAAAAGGACTGGTGATTAGGAATACCTGGTTTAAAAAGAGATATACATAAGTATACGTACGTAAGTAGGAGAAATGGCCAGAGAGCGTTATTGGATTACGTGTTAATTGATAGGCATGCGAAAGAGAGACTTTTGGATGTTAATGTGCTGAGAGGAGCAACTGGAGGAATGTCTGATCATTATCTTGTGTAGGCGAAGGTGAAGATTTGTAGAGGTTTTCAGAAAAGAAGAGAGACTGTTGGGGTGAGGAGAGTGGTAAGAGTAAGTGAGCTTGGGAAGGAGACTTGTGTGAGGAAGTAGCAGGAGAGACTGAGTACAGAATGGAAAAAGGTGAGAACAAAGGACATAAGGGGAGTGGGGGAGGAATGGGATGTATTTAGGGAAGCAGTGTTGGCTTGCACAAAAGATGCTTGTGGCATGAGAAGCATGGGAGGTGGGCAGATTAGAAAGGGAAGTGAGTGGTGGGATGAAGAAGTGAGATTGTTAGTGAAAGAGAAGAGAGAGGCATTTGGATGATTTTTGCAGGGAAATAATGCAAATGACTGGGAGATGTATAAAAGAAAAAGGCAGGAGGTCAAGAGAATGGGGCAAGAGGTGAAAAAGAGGGTAAATGAGAGTTGGGGGGAGAGAGTATCATTAAATTTTTGGAAGAAGAAAAAGATGTTTTGGAAGGAGGTAAATAATGTGCATAAGACAAGGGAATCAATGGGAACTTCAGTGAAGGGGGCTAATGGGGAGGTGATAACAAGTAGTGGTGATGTGAGGAGATGGAGTGAGTATTTTGAAGGTTTGTTGAATGTGTTTGATGATAGAGTGGTAGATATAGGGTCTTTTGGTCAAGGTAGTGTGCAAAGTGAGAGGGTTAGGGAGAATGATTTGGTAAACAGAGAAGAGGTAGGAAAAGTTTTGTGGAAGATGAAAGCCGGCAAGGCAGAGGGTTTGGATTGTACTGCAATAGAATTTATTAAAAAAGGGGGTGACTGTATTGTTGACTTGTTGGTAAGGTTATTTGATGTGTGTATGACTCATGGTGAGGTGCCTGAGGATTGGCGGAATGCTTGCATAGTGCCATTGTACAAAGGCAAAGGGGATAAAAGTGAGTGCTCAAATTACAGAGTTATATGTTTGTTGAGTATCCCTGGGAAATTGTATGGGAGGGTATTGACTGAGAGGGTGAAGGCATGTACAGAGCATCAGATTGGGGAAGATCAATGTGGTTTCAGAAGTGGTAGAGGATGTGTGGATCAGGTGTTTGCTTTGAAGAATGTATGTGAGAAATACTTAGAAAAGCAAATGGTTTTGTATGTGGCATTTATGGATCTGGAGAAGGAATATGATAGAGTTAATGGAGATGCTCTGTGGAAGGTATTAAGAATATATGGTGTGGAAGGCAAGTTGTTAGAAGCAGTGAAAAGTTTTTATCGAGGATGTAAGGCATGTGTACGTGTAGGAAGAGAGGAAAGTGATTGGTTCTCAGTGGATATAGGTTTGCGGGAGGGGTGTGTGAAGTCTGCATGGTTGTTTAATTTGTTTATGGATGGGGTTGTTAGGGAGGTGAATGGAAGAGTTTTGGAGAGAGTGGCAAGTATGCAGTCTGTTGTGGATGAGAGAGCTTGGGAAGTGAGTCAGTAGTTGTTCGCTGATGATACAGCGCTGGTGGCTGATTCGTGTGAGAAACTGCAGAAGCTGGTGACTGAGTTTGGTAAAGTGTCTGAAAGAAGAAAGCTGAGAGTAAATGTGAATAAGGGCAAGGTTATTAGGTACAGTAGGGTTGAGGGAACAGTCAATTGGGATATAAGTTTGAACGGAGAAAAATTGGAGGAAGTGAGGTCTTTTAGATATTTGGGAGTGGATTTGGCAGCAAAAGGAACCAAAGAAGCGGAAGTGAATCACTGGGTGGGTGAGAGAGCAAAAGTTCTGGGAGCGTTGAAGAATGTGTGGAAATTGAGAATATTATCTTGGAAAGCAAGAATGGGTATGTTTGAAGGAATAGTGGTTCCAACAATGTTATATGGTTGCGAGGCGTGGGCTATAGATGGAGTTGTGTGGAGGAGGGTGGATGTGCTGGAAATGAGATGTTTGAGGACAATATGTGGTGTGAGGTGGTTTGATTGAGCAAGTAATAATAGGGTAAGAGAGATGTGTGGTAATAAATAGAATGTGGTTGAGAGAGCAGAAAAGGGTGTTTTGAAATAATTTGGTCACATGGAGAGAATGAGTGAGGAAAGATTGACCAAGATGATATATGTGTCTGAGGTGGAGGGAATGAGGACAAGTGGGAGACCAAATTGAAGGTGGAAAGATGGACTGAAAAAGATTTTGAGTGATAGGGGCCTGAAAATGCAGGAGGAAAGGTGTGCAAGGAATAGAGTGAATTGGAATGATGTGGTATACCGGGGTCAACGTGCTGTCAATGGATTGAACCAGGGCATGTGAAGTGTCTGGGTTAAACCATGGAAAGTTCTATGGGGCTTGGATGTGGAAAGGGAGCTGTGGTTTTGGTACATTATTACATAACAGCTAGAGACTGAGTGTGAACGAATGGGGCCTTTGTTGTCTTTTCCTAGCGCTACCTTGCACATATCAGGGGGGAAGGGGTTGTTATTCCAAGTGTGGCGGGGTGTCGATGGGAAGGAATAAAGGCAGACAGTATGCATTATATACATGTTTATATATGTATATGTCTGTGTATTTATTTATTTATTCATTTTGCTTTGTCGCTGTCTCCCGCATTAGTGAGGTAGCGAAAGGAAACAGATGAAAGAATGGCCCAACCAACCAACATACACATGTATATACATACACGTCCGCACACGCAAATATACATACCTATACATCTCAATGTACACATATATATACACACACAGACATATACAAATATACACATGTACATAATTCATACTTTCTGCCTTCATTTATCCCCATCGCCACCTTGCCACACATGGGATAACAACCCCCTCCCCTCTCATGTGTGTGAGGTAGTGCTACGAAAAGACAACAAAGGCCCCATTCGTTCACACAGTCTCTAGCTGTCATGTAATAATGCACCGAAACCACAGCTCCCTTTCCACATCCAGGCCCCACAGAACTTTCCAAGGTTTACCCCAGATGCTTCACATGCTCTGGCTCAATCCATTGACAGCACATTGACCCCGGTATACAACATCGTTCCAATTCACTGTATTCCTTGCACGCCTTTCACCCTACTGCATGTTCAAGCCCCGATCACTCAAAATCTTTTTCAAAATCTTTCTCATATGTCTGTGTGTGTGTGTGTGTATATATATATATATATATATATATATATATATATATATATATATATATATATATATATATATATATACATATATATATATATATATATATATATATATATGTTGAGATGTATAGGTATGTATATTTGCGTTTATGGACGTGTTTATATACACATGTGTATGTGGGTGGGTTGGGCCATTCTTTCGTCTGTTTCCTTGCGCTACCTCGCTAACGCGGGAGACAGCAACAAAGCAAAATAAATATATATATATATATATATATATATATATATATATATATATATATATATATATATATATATATATATATATATATATATATATATATATATATATATATTTTTTTTTTTTTTTCTTTTTTTTTTTATACTTTGTCACTGTCTCCCGCCTTTGCGAGGTAGCGCAAGGAAACAGACGAAAGAAATGGCCCAACCCCCCCCACACACATGCATATACACACGTCCACCCACGCAAATACACATACCTACACAGCTTTCCATGGTTTACCCCAGACGCTTCACATGCCTTGATTCAATCCACTGACAGCACGTCAACCCCGGTATACCACATCGCTCCAATTCACTCTATTCCCCGCCCTCCTTTCACCCTCCTGCATGTTCAGGCCCCGATCACACAAAATCTTTTTCACTCCATCTTTCCACCTCCAATTTGGTCTCCCTCTTCTCCTTGCTCCCTCCACCTCCGACATATATATCCTCTTGGTCAATCTTTCCTCACTCATCCTCTCCATGTGCCCAAACCACTTCAAAACACCCTCTTCTGCTCTCTCAACCACGCTCTTTTTATTTCCACACATCTCTCTTACCCTTACGTTACTCACTCGATCAAACCACCTCACACCACACATTGTCCTCAAACATCTCATTTCCAGCACATCCATCCTCCTGCGCACAACTCTATCCATAGCCCACGCCTCGCAACCATACAACATTGTTGGAACCACTATTCCTTCAAACATACCCATTTTTGCTTTCCGAGATAATGTTCTCGACTTCCACACATTCTTCAAGGCCCCCAGAATTTTCGCCCCCTCCCCCACCCTATGATCCACTTCCGCTTCCATGGTTCCATCCGCTGCCAGATCCACTCCCAGATATCTAAAACACTTCACTTCCTCCAGTTTTTCTCCATTCAAACTCACCTCCCAATTGACTTGACCCTCAACCCTACTGTACCTAATAACCTTGCTCTTATTCACATTCACTCTCAACTTTCTTCTTCCACACACTTTACCAAACTCAGTCACCAGCTTCTGCAGTTTCTCACATGAATCAGCCACCAGCGCTGTATCATCAGCGAACAACAACTGACTCACTTCCCAAGCTCTCTCATCCCCAACAGACTTCATACTTGCCCCTCTTTCCAAAACTCTTGCATTTACCTCCCTAACAACCCCATCCATAAACAAATTAAACAAACATGGAGACATCACACACCCCTGTCGCAAACCTACATTCACTGAGAACCAATCACTTTCCTCTCTTCCTACACGTACACATGCCTTACATCCTCGATAAAAACTTTTCACTGCTTCTAACAACTTTCCTCCCACACCATATATTCTTAATACCTTCCACAGAGCATCTCTATCAACTCTATCATATGCCTTCTCCAGATCCATAAATGCTACATACAAATCCATTTGCTTTTCTAAGTATTTCTCACATACATTCTTCAAAGCAAACACCTGATCCACACATCCTCTACCACTTCTGAAACCACACTGCTCTTCCCCAATCTGATGCTCTGTACATGCCTTCACCCTCTCAATCAATACCCTCCCATATAATTTACCAGGAATACTCAACAAACTTATACCTCTGTAATTTGAGCACTCACTCTTATCCCCTTTGCCTTTGTACAATGGCACTATGCACGCATTCCGCCAATCCTCAGGCACCTCATCATGAGTCATACATACATTAAATAACCTTACCAACCAGTCAACAATACAGTCACCCCCTTTTTTAATAAATTCCACTGCAATACCATCCAAACCTGCTGCCTTGCCGGCTTTCATCTTCCGCAAAGCTTTCACTACCTCTTCTCTGTTTACCAAATCATTTTCCCTAACCCTCTCACTTTGCACACCACCTCGACCAAAACACCCTATATCTGCCACTCTATCATCAAACACATTCAACAAACCTTCAAAATACTCACTCCATCTCCTTCTCACATCACCACTACTTGTTATCACCTCCCCATTTGCGCCCTTCACTGAAGTTCCCATTTGCTCCCTTGTCTTACGCACTTTATTTACCTCCTTCCAGAACATCTTTTTATTCTCCCTAAAATTTAATGATACTCTCTCACCCCAACTCTCATTTACCCTTTTTTTCACCTCTTGCACCTTTCTCTTGACCTCCTGTCTCTTTCTTTTATACTTCCCCCACTCAATTGCATTTTTTCCCTGCAAAAATCGTCCAAATGCCTCTCTCTTCTCTTTCACTAATACTCTTACTTCTTCATCCCACCACTCACTACCCTTTCTAATCAACCCACCTCCCACTCTTCTCATGCCACAAGCATCTTTTGCGCAATCCATCACTGATTCCCTAAATACATCCCATTCCTCCCCCACTCCCCTTGCTTCCATTGTTCTCACCTTTTTCCATTCTGTACTCAGTCTCTCCTGGTACTTCCTCACACAGGTCTCCTTCTCAAGCTCACTTACTCTCACCACCCTCTTCACCCCAACATTCACTCTTCTTTTCTGAAAACCCATACAAATTAATATGGGTAAAACTGAAAGTTGATGGAGAGAGGTGGGTGATTATTGGTGCATATGCACCTGGGCATGAGAAGAAAGATCATGAGAGGCAAGTGTTTTGGGAGCAGCTGAATGAGTGTGTTAGTGGTTTTGATGCACGAGACCGGGTTATAGTGATGGGTGATTTGAATGCAAAGGTGAGTAATGTGGCAGTTGAGGGAATAATTGGTATACATGGGGTGTTCAGTGTTGTAAATGGAAATGGTGAAGAGCTTGTAGATTTATGTGCTGAAAAAGGACTGATGATTGGGAATACCTGGTTTAAAAAGCGAGATATACATAAGTATACTTATGTAAGTAGGAGAGATGGCCAGAGAGCGTTATTGGATTACGTGTTAATTGACAGGCGTGCGAAAGATAGACTTTTGGATGTTAATGTGCTGAGAGGTGCAACTGGAGGGATGTCTGATCATTATCTTGTGGAGGCTAAGGTGAAGATTTGTATATATATATATATATATATATATATATATATATATATATATATATATATATATATATATATATATATTTATTTATTTTATTCATTTTGCTTTGTCGCTGTCTCCCGTGTTAGCAAGGTAGCGCAAGGAAGCAGACGAAAGAATGGCCCACCTCACCCACATACACATGTATATACATACACGTCCACACACGCAAATATACAAACCTATATATCTCAATGTATACATATATACACACACAGACATATCTATCTATCTTTCTTCCTTTCATACCGTTCGCCATTTCCCGCATTAGCGAGGTAGTGTTAAGAACAGAGAACTGGGCCTTTGAGGGAATATCCTCATCTGGCCCCCTTCTCTGTTCCTTCTTTGGGAAAAAAAAAAAACAAAAAGGGGAGGATTTCCAGCCTCCCCACTCCCTTTTCTTTTAGTCGCCTTCTACGACACGCAGGGAATATGTGGGGAGTATTCTTTCTCCCCTACCCCCAGGGATAATATATATATATATATATATATATATATATATATATATATATATATATATATATATTTTTTTTTTTTTATACCTCGTCACTGTCTCCCGCGTTTGCGAGGTAGCGCAAGGAAACAGACAAAAGAAATGGCCCAACCCCCCCCATACACATGTACATACACACGTCCACACACGCAAATATACATACCTACACAGCTTTCCATGGTTTACCCCGGACGCTTCACATGCCTTGATTCAATCCACTGACAGCACGTCAACCCCTGTATACCACATCGCTCCAGTTCACTCTATTCCTTGCCCTCCTTTCACCCTCCTGCATGTTCAGGCCCCGATCACACAAAATCCTTTTCACTCCATCTTTCCACCTCCAATTTGGTCTCCCTCTTCTCCTCGTTCCCTCCACCTCCGACACATATATCCTCTTGGTCAATCTTTCCTCACTCATTCTCTCCATGTGCCCAAACCATTTCAAAACACCCTCTTCTGCTCTCTCAACCACGCTCTTTTTATTTCCACACATCTCTCTTACCCTTACGTTACTTACTCGATCAAACCACCTCACACCACACATTGTCCTCAAACATCTCATTTCCAGCACATCCATCCTCCTGCGCACAACTCTATCCATAGCCCACGCCTCGCAACCATACAACATTGTTGGAACCACTATTCCTTCAAACATACCCATTTTTGCTTTCCGAGATAATGTTCTCGACTTCCACACATTTTTCAAGGCTCCCAAAATTTTCGCCCCCTCCCCCACCCTATGAACCACTTCCGCTTCCATGGTTCCATCCGCTGACAGATCCACTCCCAGATATCTAAAACACTTCACTTCCTCTAGTTTTTCTCCATTCAAACTCACCTCCCAACTGACTTGACCCTCAACCCTACTGTACCTAATAACCTTGCTCTTATTCACATTTACTCTTAACTTTCTTCTTCCACACACTTTACCAAACTCCGTCACCAGCTTCTGCAGTTTCTCACATGAATCCGCCACCAGCGGATATATATATATATATATATATCATTATCTTGTGGAGGCTAAGGTGAAGATTTGTATGGGTTTTCAGAAAAGAAGAGTAAATGTTGGGGTGAAGAGGGTGGTGAGAGTAAGTGAGCTTGGGAAGGAGACTTGTGTGAGGAAGTACCAGGAGAGACTGAGTACAGAATGGAAAAAGGTGAGAACAATGGAAGTAAGGGGAGTGGGGGAGGAATGGGATGTATTTAGGGAATCAGTGATGGATTGCGCAAAAGATGCTTGTGGCATGAGAAGAGTGGGAGGTGGGTTGATTAGAAAGGGTAGTGAGTGGTGGGATGAAGAAGTAAGAGTATTAGTGAAAGAGAAGAGAGAGGCATTTGGACGATTTTTGCAGGGAAAAAATGCAATTGAGTGGGAGATGTATAAAAGAAAGAGACAGGAGGTCAAGAGAAAGGTGCAAGAGGTGAAAAAAAAGGGCAAATGAGAGTTGGGGTGAGAGAGTATCATTAAATTTTAGGGAGAATAAAAAGATGTTCTGGAAGGAGGTAAATAAAGTGCGTAAGACAAGGGAGCAAATGGGAACTTCAGTGAAGGGCACAAATGGGGAGGTGATAACAAGTAGTGGTGATGTGAGAAGGAGATGGAGTGAGTATTTTGAAGGTTTGTTGAATGTGTTTGATGATAGAGTGGCAGATATAGGGTGTTTTGGTCGAGGTGGTGTGCAAAGTGAGAGGGTTAGGGAAAATGAGTTGGTAAACAGAGAAGAGGTAGTAAAAGCTTTGTGGAAGATGAAAGCCGGCAAGGCAGCAGGTTCGGATGGTATTGCAGTGGAATTTATTAAAAAAGGGGGTGACTGTATTGTTGACTGGTTGGTAAGGTTATTTAATGTATGTATGACTCATGGTGAGGTGCCTGAGGATTGGCGGAATGCGTGCATAGTGCCATTGTATAAAGGCAAAGGGGATAAGAGTGAGTGCTCAAATTACAGAGGTATAAGTTTGTTGAGTATTCCTGGCAAATTATATGGGAGGGTATTGATTGAGAGGGTGAAGGCATGTACAGAGCATCAGATTGGGGAAGAGCAGTGTGGTTTCAAAAGTGGTAGAGGATGTGTGGATCAGGTGCTTGCTTTGAAGAATATATGTGAGAAATACTTAGAAAAGCAAATGGATTTGTATGTAGCATTTATGGATCTGGAGAAGGCATATGATAGAGCTGATAGAGATGCTCTGTGGAAGGTATTAAGAATATATGGTGTGGGAGGCAAGTTGTTAGAAGCAGCGAAAAGTTTTTATCGAGGATGTAAGGCATGTGTACGTGTAGGAAGAGAGGAAAGTGATTGGTTCTCAGTGAATGTAGGTTTGCGGCAGGGGTGTGTGATGTCTCCATGGTTGTTTAATTTGTTTATGGATGGGGTTGTTAGGGAGGTAAATGCAAGAGTTTTGGAAAGAGGGGCAAGTATGAAGTCTGTTGGGGATGAGAGAGCTAGGGAAGTGAGTCAGATGTTGTTCGCTGATGATACAGCGCTGGTGGCTGATTCATGTGAGAAACTGCAGAAGCTGGTGACTGAGTTTGGTAAAGTGTGTGAAAGAAGAAAGTTAAGAGTAAATGTGAATAAGAGGAAGGTTATTAGGTACAGTAGGGTTGAGGGTCAATTCAATTGGGAGGTGAGTTTGAATGGAGAAAAACTGGAGGAAGTGAAGTGTTTTAGATATCTGGGAGTGGATCTGGCAGCAGATGGAACCATGGAAGCGGAAGTGGATCATAGGGTGGGGTAGGGGGCGAAAATTCTGGGAGCCTTGAAGAATGTGTGGAAGTCGAGAACATTATCTCAGAAAGCAAAAATGGGTATGTTTGAAGGAATAGTGGTTCCAACAATGTTGTATGGTTGTGAGGCATGGACAATGGATAGAGTTGTGCACAGGAGGATGGATGTGCTGGAAATGAGATGTTTGAGGACAATGTGTGGTGTGAGGTGGTTTGATCGAGTAAGTAACGTAAGGGTAAGAGAGATGTGTGGAAATAAAAAGAGCGTGGTTGAGAGAGCAGAAGAGGGTGCTTTGAAATGGTTTGGTCACATGGAGAGAATGAGTAAGGAAAGATTGACCAAGAGGATATATGTGTCGCAGGTGGAGGGAACGAGGAGAAGAGGGAGACCAAGTTGGAGGTGGAAAGATGGAGTGAAAAAGATTTTGTGTGATCGGGGCCTGAACATGCAGGAGGGTGAAAGGAGGGCAAAGAATAGAGTGAATTGGATCGATGTGGTATACCGGGGTTGACGTGCTGTCAGTGGATTGAATCAAGGCATGTGTATGGGTTGGGCCATTTCTTTCATCTGTTTCCTTGCGCTACCTCGCAAACGCGGGAGACAGCGACAAAGAAAAAAAAAATATATATATATATATATATATATATATATATATATGAATATATATATATATGAATATATATATATATATATATATATATATATATATATATATATATATATATATATATATACACATGTGTATGGGGGGTGGTTGGGCCATTTCTTTCGTCTGTTTCCTTGCGCTACCTCGCAAACGCGGGAGACAGCGACAAAGTATAATAAAAAAAATAAAAATAAATTTTTTCTTTTTTTCTTTTTTTTTTTTTTTATACTTTGTCGCTGTCTCCCGCGTTTGCGAGGTAGCGCAAGGAAACAGACGAAAGAAATGGCCCAACCCTCCCCCATACACATGTACATACACACGTCCACACACGCAAATATACATACCTACACAGCCTTCCATGGTTTACCCCAGACGCTTCACATGCCTTGCTTCAATCCACTGACAGCACGTCAACCCCTGTATACCACATGACTCCAATTCACTCTATTTCTTGCCCTCCTTTCACCCTCCTGCATGTTCAGGCCCCGATCACACAAAATCCTTTTCACTCCATCTTTCCACCTCCAATTTGGTCTCCCTCTTCTCCTCGTTCCCTCCACCTCCGACACATATATCCTCTTGGTCAATCTCTCCTCACTCATTCTCTCCATGTGCCCAAACCATTTCAAAACACCCTCTTCTGCTCTCTCAACCACGCTCTTTTTATTTCCACACATCTCTCTTACCCTTACGTTACTTACTCGATCAAACCACCTCACACCACACATTGTCCTCAAACATCTCATTTCCAGCACATCCATCCTCCTGCGCACATCTCTATCCATAGCCCACGCCTCGCAACCATACAACATTGTTGGAACCACTATTCCCTCAAACATACCCATTTTTGCTTTCCGAGATAATGTTCTCGACTTCCACACATTTTTCAAGGCTCCCAAAATTTTCGCCCCCTCCCCCACCCTATGATCCACTTCCGCTTCCATGGTTCCATCCGCTGACAGATCCACTCCCAGATATCTAAAACACTTCACTTCCTCCAGTTTTTCTCCATTCAAACTCACCTCCCAATTGACTTGACCCTCACCCCTACTGTACCTAATAACCTTGCTCTTATTCACATTTACTCTCAACTTTCTTCTTCCACACACTTTACCAAACTCAGTCACCAGCTTCTGCAGTTTCTCACATGAATCAGCCACCAGCGCTGTATCATCAGCGAACAACAACTGACTCACTTCCCAAGCTCTCTCATCCCCAACAGACTTCATACTTGCCCCTCTTTCCAGGACTCTTGCATTTACCTCCCTTACAACCCCATCCATAAACAAATTAAACAACCATGGAGACATCACACACCCCTGCCGCAAACCTACATTCACTGAGAACCAATCACTTTCCTCTCTTCCTACACGTACACATGCCTTACATCCTCGATAAAAACTTTTCACTGCTTCTAACAACTTGCCTCCCACACCATATATTCTTAATACCTTCCACAGAGCATCTCTATCAACTCTATCATATGCCTTCTCCAGATCCATAAATGCTACATACAAATCCATTTGCTTTTCTAAGTATTTCTCACATACATTCTTCAAAGCAAACACCTGGTCCACACATCCTCTACCACTTCTGAAACCGCACTGCTCTTCCCCAATCTGATGCTCTGTACATGCCTTCACCCTCTCAATCAATACCCTCCCATATAATTTACCAGGAATACTCAACAAACTTATACCTCTGTAATTTGAGCACTCACTCTTATCCCCTTTGCCTTTGTACAATGGCACTACGCACGCATTCCGCCAATCCTCAGGCACCTCACCATGAGTCATACATACATTAAATAACCTTACCAACCAGTCAACAATACAGTCACCCCCTTTCTTAATAAATTCCACTGCAATACCATCCAAACCTGCTGCCTTGCCGGCTTTCATCTTCCGCAAAGCTTTTACTACCTCTTCTCTGTTTACCAAATCATTTTCCCTAACCCTCTCACTTTGCACACCACCTCGACCAAAACACCCTATATCTGCCACTCTGTCATCAGACACATTCAACAAACCTTCAAAATACTCATTCCATCTCCTTCTCACATCACCGCTACTTGTTATCACCTCCCCATTTACGCCCTTCACTGAAGTTCCCATTTGCTCCCTTGTCTTACGCACCCTATTTACCTCCTTCCAGAACATCTTTTTATTCTCCCTAAAATTTACTGATAGTCTCTCACCCCAACTCTCATTTGCCATTTGAGAACAATGGAAGTAAGGGGAGTGGGGGAGGAATGGGATGTATTTAGGGAATCAGTGATGGATTGCGCAAAAGATGCTTGTGGCATGAGAAGAGTGGGAGGTGGGCTGTTTAGAAAGGGTAGTGAGTGGTGGGATGAAGAAGTAAGAGTATTAGTGAAAGAGAAGAGAGAGGCATTTGGACGATTTTTGCAGGGAAAAAATGCAATTGAGTGGGAGAAGTATAAAAGAAAGAGACAGGAGGTCAAGAGAAAGGTGCAAGAGGTGAAAAATAAAATATATATATATATATATATATATATATATATATATATATATATATATATATATATATATATTTTTTTTTTTCTGCTTTGTCACTGTCTCCCGCGTTTGCGAGGTAGCGCAAGGAAACAGACAAAAGAAATGGCCCAACCCCCCCCCATACACATGTATATACATACGTCCACACACGCAAATATACATACAGACACAGCTTTCCATGGTTTACCCCAGACGCTTCACATGCCCTGATTCAATCCATTGACAGCACGTCAACCCCGGTATACCACATCGATCCAATTCACTCTATTCCTTGCCCTCCTTTCACCCTCCTGCATGTTCAGGCCCCGATCACACAAAATCTTTTTCACTCTATCTTTCCACCTCCAATTTGGTCTCCCACTTCTCCTCGTTCCCTCCACCTCCGACACATATATCCTCTTGGTCAATCTTTCCTCACTCATTCTCTCCATGTGCCCAAACCATTTCAAAACACCCTCTTCTGCTCTCTCAACCACACTCTTTTTATTTCCACACATCTCTCTTATCCTTACGTTACTTACTCGATCAAACCATCTCACACCACACATTGTCCTCAAACATCTCATTTCCAGCACATCCATCCTCCTGCGCACAACTCTATCCATAGCCCACACCTCGCAACCATACAACATTGTTGGAACCACTATTCCTTCAAACATACCCATTTTATCTTTCCGAGATAATGTTCTCGACTTCCACACATTCTTCAAGGCTCCCAGCATTTTCGCCCCCTCCCCCACCCTATGATCCACTTCCGCTTCCATGGTTCCATCCGCTGCCAGATCCACTCCCAGATATCTAAAACACTTTACCTCCTCCAGTTTTTCTCTATTCAAACTTACCTCCCAATTGACTTGACCCTCAACCCTACTGTACCTAATTACCTTGCTCTTATTCACATTTACTCTTAACTTTTTTCTTTCACACACTTTACCTCCCTTACAACCCCATCCATAAACAAATTAAACAACCATGGAGACATCACACACCCCTGCCGCAAACCTACATTCACTGAGAACCAATCACTTTCCTCTCTTCCTACACGTACACATGCCTTACATCCTCGATAAAAACTTTTCACTGCTTCTAACAACTTGCCTCCCACACCATATATTCTTAATACCTTCCACAGAGCATCTCTATCAACTCTATCATATGCCTTCTCCAGATCCATAAATGCTACATACAAATCCATTTGCTTTTCTAAGTATTTCTCACATACATTCTTCAAAGCAAACACCTGGTCCACACATCCTCTACCACTTCTGAAACCGCACTGCTCTTCCCCAATCTGATGCTCTGTACATGCCTTCACCCTCTCAATCAATACCCTCCCATATAATTTACCAGGAATACTCAACAAACTTATACCTCTGTAATTTGAGCACTCACTCTTATCCCCTTTGCCTTTGTACAATGGCACTACGCACGCATTCCGCCAATCCTCAGGCACCTCACCATGAGTCATACATACATTAAATAACCTTACCAACCAGTCAACAATACAGTCACCCCCTTTCTTAATAAATTCCACTGCAATACCATCCAAACCTGCTGCCTTGCCGGCTTTCATCTTCCGCAAAGCTTTTACTACCTCTTCTCTGTTTACCAAATCATTTTCCCTAACCCTCTCACTTTGCACACCACCTCGACCAAAACACCCTATATCTGCCACTCTGTCATCAGACACATTCAACAAACCTTCAAAATACTCATTCCATCTCCTTCTCACATCACCGCTACTTGTTATCACCTCCCCATTTACGCCCTTCACTGAAGTTCCCATTTGCTCCCTTGTCTTACGCACCCTATTTACCTCCTTCCAGAACATCTTTTTATTCTCCCTAAAATTTACTGATAGTCTCTCACCCCAACTCTCATTTGCCATTTGAGAACAATGGAAGTAAGGGGAGTGGGGGAGGAATGGGATGTATTTAGGGAATCAGTGATGGATTGCGCAAAAGATGCTTGTGGCATGAGAAGAGTGGGAGGTGGGCTGTTTAGAAAGGGTAGTGAGTGGTGGGATGAAGAAGTAAGAGTATTAGTGAAAGAGAAGAGAGAGGCATTTGGACGATTTTTGCAGGGAAAAAATGCAATTGAGTGGGAGAAGTATAAAAGAAAGAGACAGGAGGTCAAGAGAAAGGTGCAAGAGGTGAAAAATAAAATATATATATATATATATATATATATATATATATATATATATATATATATATATTTTTTTTTTTCTGCTTTGTCACTGTCTCCCGCGTTTGCGAGGTAGCGCAAGGAAACAGACAAAAGAAATGGCCCAACCCCCCCCCATACACATGTATATACATACGTCCACACACGCAAATATACATACAGACACAGCTTTCCATGGTTTACCCCAGACGCTTCACATGCCCTGATTCAATCCATTGACAGCACGTCAACCCCGGTATACCACATCGATCCAATTCACTCTATTCCTTGCCCTCCTTTCACCCTCCTGCATGTTCAGGCCCCGATCACACAAAATCTTTTTCACTCTATCTTTCCACCTCCAATTTGGTCTCCCACTTCTCCTCGTTCCCTCCACCTCCGACACATATATCCTCTTGGTCAATCTTTCCTCACTCATTCTCTCCATGTGCCCAAACCATTTCAAAACACCCTCTTCTGCTCTCTCAACCACACTCTTTTTATTTCCACACATCTCTCTTATCCTTACGTTACTTACTCGATCAAACCATCTCACACCACACATTGTCCTCAAACATCTCATTTCCAGCACATCCATCCTCCTGCGCACAACTCTATCCATAGCCCACACCTCGCAACCATACAACATTGTTGGAACCACTATTCCTTCAAACATACCCATTTTATCTTTCCGAGATAATGTTCTCGACTTCCACACATTCTTCAAGGCTCCCAGCATTTTCGCCCCCTCCCCCACCCTATGATCCACTTCCGCTTCCATGGTTCCATCCGCTGCCAGATCCACTCCCAGATATCTAAAACACTTTACCTCCTCCAGTTTTTCTCTATTCAAACTTACCTCCCAATTGACTTGACCCTCAACCCTACTGTACCTAATTACCTTGCTCTTATTCACATTTACTCTTAACTTTTTTCTTTCACACACTTTACCAAACTCAGTCACCAGCTTCTGCAGTTTCTCACATGAATCAGCCACCAGCGCTGTATCATCAGCGAACAACAACTGACTCACTTCCCAAGCTCTCTCATCCCCAACAGACTTCATACTTGCCCCTCTTTCCAAAACTCTTGCATTCACCTCCCTAACAACCCCATCCATAAACAAATTAAACAACCATGGAGACATCACACACCCCTGCCGCAAACCTACATTCACTGAGAACCAATCACTTTCCTCTCTTCCTACACGTACACATGCCTTACATCCTCGATAAAAACTTTTCACTGCTTATAACAACTTGCCTCCCACACCATATATTCTTAATACCTTCCACAGAGCATCTCTATCAACTCTATCATATGCCTTCTCCAGATCCATAAATGCTACATACAAATCCATTTGCTTTTCTAAGTATTTCTCACATACATTCTTCAAAGAAAACACCTGATCCACACATCCTCTACCACTTCTGAAACCACACTGCTCTTCCCCAATCTGATGCTCTGTACATGCCTTCACCCTCTCAATCAATACCCTCCCATATAATTTACCAGGAATACTCAACAAACTTTTTTTTTCTTTTTTTTTTATACTTTGTCGCTGTCTCCCGCGTTTGCGAGGTAGCGCAAGGAAACAGACGAAAGAAATGGCCCAACCCCCCCATACATATGTATATACATACGTCCACACACGCAAATATACATACCTACACAGCTTTCCATGGTTTACCCCAGACGCTTCACATGCCTTGATTCAATCCACTGACAGCACGTCAACCCCGGTATACCACATCGCTCCAATTCACTCTATTCCTTGCCCTCCTTTCACCCTCCTGCATGTTCAGGCCCCGATCACACAAAATCTTTTTCACTCCATCTTTCCACCTCCAATTTGGTCTCCCTCTTCTCCTCGTTTACTCCACCTCCGACACATATATCCTCTTGGTCAATCTTTCCTCACTCATTCTCTCCATGTGCCCAAACCACTTCAAAACAACCTCTTCTGCTCTCTCAACCACGCTCTTTTTATTTCCACACACCTCTCTTACCCTTACGTTACTCACTCGATCAAACCACCTCACACCACACATTGTCCTCAAAAATCTCATTTCCAGCACATCCATCCTCCTGCGCACAACTCTATCCATAGCCCACGCCTCGCAACCATACAACATTGTTGGAACCACTATTCCTTCAAACATACCCATTTTTGCTTTCCGAGATAATGTTCTCGACTTCCACACATTCTTCAAGGCCCCCAGAATTTTCGCCCCCTTCCCCACCCTATGATCCACTTCCGCTTCCATGGTTCCATCCGCTGCCAGATCCACTCCCAGATATCTAAAACACTTCACTTCCTCCAGTTTTTCTCCATTCAAACTCACCTCCCAATTGACTTGACCCTCAACCCTACTGTACCTAATAACCTTGCTCTTATTCACATTTACTCTTAACTTTCTTCTTCCACACACTTTACCAAACTCAGTCACCAGCTTCTGCAGTTTCTCACATGAATCAGCCACCAGCGCTGTATCATCAGCGAACAACAACTGACTCACTTCCCAAGCTCTCTCATCCCCAACAGACTTCATACTTGCCCCTCTTTCCAAAACTCTTGCATTTACCTCCCTAACAACCCCATCCATAAACAAATTAAACAACCATGGAGACATCACACACCCCTGCCGCAAACCTACATTCACTGAGAACCAATCACTTTCCTCTCTTCCTACACGTACACATGCCTTACATCCTCGATAAAAACTTTTCACTGCTTCTAACAACTTTCCTCCCACACCATATATTCTTAATACCTTCCACACAGCATCTCTATCAACTCTATCATATGCCTTCTCCAGATCCATAAATGCTACATACAAATCCATTTGCTTTTCTAAGTATTTCTCACATACATTCTTCAGAGCAAACACCTGATCCACACATCCTCTACCACTTCTGAAACCACACTGCTCTTCCCCCATCTGATGCTCTGTACATGCCTTCACCCTCTCAATCAATACCCTCCCATATAATTTACCAGGAATACTCAACAAACTTATACCTCTGTAATTTGAGCACTCATTCTTATCCCCTTTGCCTTTGTACAATGGCACTATGCACGCATTCCGCTAATCCTCAGGCACCTCACCATGAGTCATACATACATTAAATAACCTTACCAACCAGTCAACAATACAGTCACCCCTTTTTTTAATAAATTCCACTGCAATACCATCCAAACCTGCTGCCTTGCCGGCTTTCATCTTCCGCAAAGCTTTCACTACCTCTTCTCTGTTTACCAAATCATTTTCCCTAACCCTCTCACTTTGCACACCACCTCGACCAAAACACCCTATATCTGCCACTCTATCATCAAACACATTCAACAAACCTTCAAAATACTCACTCCATCTCCCTCTCACATCACCACTACTTGTTATCACCTCCCCATTTGCGCCCTTCACTGAAGTTCCCATTTGCTCCCTTGTCTTACGCACTTTATTTACCTCCTTCCAGAACACCTTTTTATTCTCCCTAAAATTTAATGATACTCTCTCACCTCAACTCTCATTTGCCCTTTTTTTCACCTCTTGCACCTTTCTCTTGACCTCCTGTCTCTTTCTCTTATACATCTCCCACTCAATTGCATTTTTTCCCTGCAAAAATCGTCCAAATGCCTCTCTCTTCTCTTTCACTAATACTCTTACTTCTTCATCCCACCACTCACTACCCTTTCTAATCAACCCACCTCCCACTCTTCTCATGCCACAAGCATCTTTTGCGCAATCCATCACTGATTCCCTAAATACATCCCATTCCTCCCCCACTCCCCTTGCTTCCATTGTTCTCACCTTTTTCCATTCTGTACTCAGTCTCTCCTGGTACTTCCTCACACAGGTCTCTTTCTCAAGCTCACTTACTCTCACCACCCTCTTCACCCCAACTTTCACTCTTCTTTTCTGAAAACCCATACAAATCTTCACCTTAGCCTCCACAAGATAATGATCAGACATCCCTCCAGTTGCACCTCTCAGCACATTAACATCCAAAAGTCTCTCTTTCGCACGCCTGTCAATTAACACGTAATCCAATAATGCTCTCTGGCCATCTCTCCTACTTACATAAGTATACTTATGTATATCTCGCTTTTTAAACCAGATATTCCCAATCATCAGTCCTTTTTTAGCACATAAATCTACAAGCTCTTCACCATTTCCATTTACAACACTGAACACCCCATGTATACCAATTATTCCCTCAACTGCCACATTACTCACCTTTGTATTCAAATCACCCATCACTATAACCCGGTCTCGTGCATCAAAACCACTAACTCACTCATTCAGCTGCTCCCAAAACACTTGCCTCTCTTGATCTTTCTTCTCATGCCCAGGTGCATATGCACCAATAATCACCCACCTCTCTCCATCAACTTTCAGTTTTACCCATATTAATCGAGAATTTACTTTCTTACACTCTATCACATACTCCCACAACTCCGGTTTCAGGAGTATTGCTACTCCTTCCCTTGCTCTTGTCCTCTCACTAACCCCTGACTTTACTCCCCAGACATTCCCAAACCACTCTTCCCCTTTACCCTTGAGCTTCGTTTCACTCAGAGCCAAAACATCCAGGTTCCTTTCCTCAAACATACTACCTATCTCTCCTTTTTTCACATCTTGGTTACATCCACACACATTTAGGCACCCCACTCTGAGCCTTCGAGGAGGATGAGCCCTCCCCGCGAGACTCCTTCTTCTGTTTCCCATTTTAGAAAGTTAATACAAGGAGGGGAGAATTTCTGGCCCCCCGCTCCTGTCCCCTCTAGTCGCTTTCTACGACACGCGAGGAATACGTGGGAAGTATTCTTTCACCCCTATCCCCGGGGATAATATACATATATATATACATACACACACACACACACACACACACACACACACATGCACACATACACACACACACACATACATATATATACATATGAAAAATGTAAGAAACAATTTAGAAAACTGAAACTTCTAGCTTGAAGTGAATGAAAAAAAAATGAATGTCACATAATGGTTCAACCTCTGGCTATGGAAAAAAGGAAATGTATAATTTATTTACACAAACGTCAATAGCAGTTCTCAACAAACTTATACCTCTGTAATTTGAGCACTCACTCTTATCCCCTTTGCCTTTGTACAATGGCACTATGCACTCATTCCGCCAATCCTCAGGCACCTCACCATGAGTCATACATACATTAAATAACCTTACCAACCAGTCAATAATACAGTCACCCCCTTTTTTAATAAATTCCACTGCAATACCATCCAAACCTGCTGCCTTGCCGGCTTTCATCTTCCGCAAAGCTTTTACTGCCTCTTCTCTGTTTACCAAATCATTTTCCCCTCCTCCTTCTACCTCTTTTCTATACACACACTCCTTACCTCTATTTTATCACCCATATATATTCATACCCCCCTCATATCCCCCCCTTCTCTCACTTACTACATAAATCTTCCCTTCCCATTCATAAAATTAATCTATCCCCTCCTACCCTTTACCCTTTTCCTCTATTAAATTTCCATAATTTTCTACCCTACTTTTAACTATCTCTTCCCCTCTCCCTTTCCTTCTACTCCCACACATCCCCCTTCTAATATTTCTACATATCACTCATACCTCCCTACCCCAAACTCAACCACATTTACCCCATCCCTAATCATTCTCTCTATTTATCAACAATTATCACATCCATTTCCATCTCCTCCCTCACCATCTCTTCCCTATAAAATTTCTCCTATCCATCTATATAACTATTAAAATCATCCCTCTCTTTAACACTATCATTTATCAAATCCATCCCCTTATCTACCATATTCCTAATCTTTCCACCAATTACACCATTTTATAACCTATAATACCCATTCCCATTATCCTCTAATACTCAAACATATATCCCCCCTTCATCATCAATTTCCACCATTAAACCCCCTCTCTCACACCCACCTACACAACATACCTACTTCTCTCATTCCTCTCTCTAACAATTCAACTATAACCAATCCCTTCTATCTCCCTCTCTCAAAATTCATAACCATATCATCTCTTATCCCCATTCTTTCATAATCACAACAAATATTCTTCACCTTATCCTCAAATACATTTAAAACCTCCCCTCCTCTATCCATAATTTTATCCTCTTTATTATCTCTACCTATCTAATTTCCTTCTCAATATATCTTCCCTACCCTTCTCTCATCTACCTCCATTCCCCCCTTATCTCCCCCCATTCCTACCTTTTCTATTTTTCTTCCATTTCATACAAACTTTCCACCTATCATTCAATCTCCCCCCTCATCAATATTCCATCTCCTCTATTTCTTATTTAATCAACTCCCTTTACTATCTATTATTTCATCCTCCTACCTCTACAACTATCCCTCTCCTCTCTCTTCAAATTCCTCAAAAATCCTTTCCCCCCATCCCCAATCTATTTCTCATACACCCCTCCCTCTCCTTCTTACCCCTCTCCCTTATCCCTCTTATCCCCCCCTCTTTCCCCATCTCTAATTTTATCTCTCTACACCAACCCAAAACTTTCTCCACCCCCCTCATAACATTCCTTCTTACCCACCCTATCTACCTCCCCTTTCTCCCCATTTCCCAACCTATCCTTTTTCCCATTTTCTAATCACCCCTACTATTATCATATCTCCTTCTCATTCCTATCTACAAAATCCTTAAATAATCCATATAAATCATCACTCTATTCCTCACACTTTATAAATTACTCTTATTATATCCCCTATCTCTTTAACTTTCCCCATCAAATTACCCCCTCTCCTCTTACTACCCCTAAATCTTCCTCATCCCCTCTTCCCTTCTCTTAAATTCATTACAATCCTATTCCAAACAACCACCCCTTTTTATCCATACAATAATCATTAATTACCTTAACAAACATACATACATCACCATTATCTTATCATCTTCAATTCTTCCATCTATCACTCATCCAATACCCCTTCCCCTTTTCACCTCTATCTATACCCCCAACCTCTTACACCTAAATAATCTACAAATTACCCAACACATTTCTTTACAATCAATCTCTTTATCCTTCATACCTCTCACCTCAATTTCCTCTCCCTATATTAAACTCCCTATTACTCTTCATATATTCACTTATAAATAAATCCTCCATACATATCTCCCACAACTCCCTCCCCATTCAAATACATACTCAAACATTCAATTCTCCTTCCACATCACTCTAATCACTCTCATCAATATTCCTTACAACCTCACACATTATATTTCTTCCTAATAACTCCTCCTATCCCCTAAAAACACTCTTCATACCTTCATATACTATACTTCTCTCTTCCCTATCTGGAAATGAGATGTTTGAGGACAATGTGTGGTGTGAGGTGGTTTGATCGAGTGAGTAACGTAAGGGTAAGAGAGATGTGTGGAAATAAAAAGAGCGTGGTTGAGAGAGCAGAAGAGGGTGTTTTGAAGTGGTTTGGGCACATGGAGAGGATGAGTGAGGAAAGATTGACCAAGAGGATATATGTGTCGGAGGTGGAGGGAACAAGGAGAAGAGGGAGACCAAATTGGAGGTGGAAAGATGGAGTGAAAAAGATTTTGTGTGATCGGGGCCTGAACATGCAGGAGGGTGAAAGGAGGGCAAGGAATAGAGTGAATTGGAGCGATGTGGTATACCGGGGTGGACGTGCTGTCAGTGGATTGAAGCAAGGCATGTGAAGCGTCTGGGGTAAACCATGGAAAGCTGTGTAGGTATGTATATTTGCGTGTGTGGACGTATGTATATACATGTGTATGGGGGGGGGGGGGTTGGGCCATTTTTTTCGTCTGTTTCCTTGCGCTACCTCGCAAATGCGGGAGACAGCGACAAAGTATAATAAAAAATAAAATAAAAAATATATATATATATATATATATATATATATATATATATATATATATATATATATATATATATATATATATCCCTGGGGATAGGGGATTAAGAATACTTCCCACGTATTCCCTGCGTGTCGTAGAAGGCGACTAAAAGGGGAGGGAGAGGGGGGCTGGAAATCCTCCCCTCTCGTGTTTTTTTTTTTTTTTTTTTTTTTTTTCCCCAAAAGAAGGAACAGAGAATTGGGCCAGGTGAGGGTATTCCCTCAAAGGCCCAGTCCTCTGTTCTTAATGCTACATCGCTAACGCGGGAAATGGCGAATAGTTTAAAAGAAAGAAAGAAAATATATATATATATATATATATATATATATATATATATATATATATATATATATGGTTGTTTAATTTGTTTATGGATGGGGTTGTAAAGGAGGTAAATGCAAGAGTCCTGGAAAGAGGGGCAAGTGTGAAGTCTGTTGGGGATGAGAGAGCTTGGGAAGTGAGTCAATTGTTGTTCGCTGATGATACAGCGCTGGTGGCTGATTCATGTGAGAAACTGCAGAAGCTGGTGACTGAGTTTGGTAAAGTGTGTGGAAGAAGAAAGTTGAGAGTAAATGTGAATAAGAGCAAGGTTATTAGGTACAGTAGGGGTGAGGGTCAAGTCAATTGGGAGGTGAGTTTGAATGGAGAAAAACTGGAGGAAGTGAAGTGTTTTAGATATCTGGGAGTGGATCTGTCAGCGGATGGAACCATGGAAGCGGAAGTGGATCATAGGGTGGGGGAGGGGGCGAAAATTTTGGGAGCCTTGAAAAATGTGTGGAAGTCGAGAACATTATCTCGGAAAGCAAAAATGGGTATGTTTGAGGGAATAGTGGTTCCAACAATGCTGTATGGTTGCGAGGCGTGGGCTATGGATAGAGATGTGCGCAGGAGGATGGATGTGCTGGAAATGAGATGTTTGAGGACAATGTGTGGTGTGAGGTGGTTTGATCGAGTAAGTAACGTAAGGGTAAGAGAGATGTGTGGAAATAAAAAGAGCGTGGTCGAGAGAGCAGAAGAGGGTGTTTTGAAATGGTTTGGGCACATGGAGAGAATGAGTGAGGAGAGATTGACCAAGAGGATATATGTGTCGGAGGTGGAGGGAACGAGGAGAAGAGGGAGACCAAATTGGAGGTGGAAAGATGGAGTGAAAAAGATTTTGTGTGATCGGGGCCTGAACATGCAGGAGGGTGAAAGGAGGGCAAGAAATAGAGTGAATTGGAGTCATGTGGTATACAGGGGTTGACGTGCTGTCAGTGGATTGAAGCAAGGCATGTGAAGCGTCTGGGGTAAACCATGGAAAGCTGTGTAGGTATGTATATTTGCGTGTGTGGACGTGTGTATGTACATGTGTATGGGGGGGGGGGTTGGGCCATTTCTTTCGTCTGTTTCCTTGCGCTACCTCGCAAACGCGGGAGACAGCGACAAAGTATAAAGAAAAAAAAAAAAAAAAAAAAAAAAAAAAAAAATATATATATATATATATATATATATATATAAGGAATATATGGTCTGTCAAGGCTTTATTATGGCGGATGACCAACTAGCTACCCTCATGTATCAAAGATATGGTTGTACTTTGTGTAATGAAGACAATTGAGAAACATCATAGGCCAATATTCCAGTTTCATGATAAGAGAAGTGGACCAGGCAGTATGATACAGTGGTTAAATTGATGAAAACTAATATTGCCGTTGTGTAAATAAATTATACATTTCCCTTTTACATAGCCAGAGGTTGAACCATTATGTGACATTAATTTTTTCATTTCATTTCAAGCTAGAAGTTTCAGTTTTCTAAATTATTTCTTACATTTTTCATATATATATATATATATATATATATATATATATATATATATATATATATATATATATACATATGTGTGTATGTGTGTGTATGTGTGTATATGTATTTATATATATATATATATATATATATATATATATATATATATATATATATATATATATATATATATATATTTTATCCCTGGGGATAGGGGTGAAAGAATACTTCCCACGCATTCCTCACGTGTCGTAGAAGGCGACTAGAGGGGACGGGAGCGGGGGGCCAGAAATCCTCCCCTTCTTGTATTTCAACTTTCTAAAAATGGGAAACAGAAGAAGGAGTCACGCGGGGAGTGCTCATCCTCCTCGTAGACTCAGATTGGGGTGTCTAAATGTGTGTGGATGTAACCAAGATGTGAAAAAAGGAGAGATAGGTAGTATGTTTGAGGAAAGGAACCTGGATGTTTTGGCTCTGAATGAAACGAAGCTCAAGGGTAAAGGGGAAAAGTGGTTTGGGAATGTCTTGGGAGTAAAGTCAGGGGTTAGTGAGAGGACAAGAGCAAGGGAAGGAATAGCACTACTCCTGAAACAGGAGTTGTGGGAGTATGTGATAGAATGTAAGAAAGTAAATTCTCGATTTATATGGGTAAAACTGAAAGTTGATGGAGAGAGATGGGTGATTATTGGTGCATATGCACCTGGGCATGAGAAGAAAGATCATGAGAGGCAAGTGTTTTGGGAGCAGCTGAATGAGTGTGTTAGTGGTTTTGATGCACAAGACCGGGTTATAGTGATGGGTGATTTGAATGCAAAGGTGAATAATGTGGCAGTTGAGGGAATAATTGGTATACATGGGGTGTTCAGTGTTGTAAATGGAAATGGTGAAGAGCTTGTAGATTTATGTGCTGAAAAAGGACTGGTGATTGGGAATACCTGGTTTAAAAAGCGAGATATACATAAGTATACGTATGTAAGTAGGAGAGATGGCCAGAGAGTGTTATTGGATTACGTGTTAATTGACAGGCGCGCGAAAGAGAGACTTTTGGATATTAATGTGCTGAGAGGTGCAACTGGAGGGATGTCTGATCATTATCTTCTGGAGGCTAAGGTGAAGATTTGTATGGGTTTTCAGAAAAGAAGAGTGAATGCTGGGGTGAAGAGGGTGGTGAGAGTAAGTGAGCATGGGAAGGAGACTTGTGTGAGGAAGTACCAGGAGAGACTGAGTACAGAATGGAAAAAGGTGAGAACAATGGAAGTAACGGGAGTGGGGGAGGAATGGGATGTATTTAGGGAATCAGTGATGGAGTGTGCAAAAGATGCTTGTGGCATGAGAAGCGTGGGAGGTGGGTTGATTAGAAAAGGTAGTGAGTGGTGGAATGAAGAAGTAAGATTATTAGTGAAAGAGAAGAGAGATGCATTTGGACGATTTTTGCAGGGAAAAAATGCAATTGAGTGGGAGATGTATAAAAGAAAGAGACAGGAGGTCAAGAGAAAGGTGTAAGAGGTGAAAAAGAGGGCAAATGAGAGTTGGGGTGAGAGAGTATCATTAAATTTTAGGGAGAATAAAAAGATGTTCTGGAAGGAGGTAAATAAAGTGCGTAAGACAAGGGAGCAAATGGGAACTTCAGTGAAGGGTGCTAATGGGGAGGTGATAACAAGTAGTGGTGATGTGAGGAGATGGAGTGAGTATTTTGAAGGTTTGTTGAATGTGTGTGATGATAGAGTGGCAGATATAGAGTGTTTTGGTTGAGGTGGTGTGCAAAGTGAAAGGGTTAGGGAAAATGATTTGGTAAACAGAGAAGAGGTAGTAAAAGCTTTGCGGAAGATGAAAGTCGGCAAGGAAGCAGGTTTGGATGATATTGCAGTAGAATCTATTAAAAAAGGTGTTGACTGTATTGTTGACTGGTTGGTAAGGTTATTTAATGTATGGATGACTCATGGTGAGGTGCCTGAGGATTGGCGGAATGCGTGCATAGTGCCATTGTACAAAGGCAAAGGGGATAAGAGTGAGTGCTCAAATTACAGAGGTATAAGTTTGTTGAGTATTCCTGGTAAATCATATGGGAGGGTATTGATTGAGAGGGTGAAGGCATGTACAAAGCAACAGATTGGGGAAGAGGAGTGTGGTTTCAGAAGTGGAAGAGGATGTGTGGATCAGGTGTTTGCTTTGAAGAATGTATGTGAGAAATACTTAGAAAAGCAAATGGATTTGTATGTAGCATTTATGGATCTGGAGAAGGCATATGATACAGTTGATAGAAATGCTCTGTGGAAGGTATTAAGAATATATGGTGTGGGAGGCAAGTTGTTAGAAGCAGTGAAAAGTTTTTATCGAGGATGTAAGGCATGTGTACGTGTAGGAAGAGAGGAAAGTGATTGGTTCTCAGTGAATGTAGGTTTGCGGCAGGGGTGTGTGATGTCTCCATGGTTGTTTAATTTGTTTATGGATGGGGTTGTTAGGGAGGTGAATGCAAGAGTTTTGGAAAGAGTGGCAAGTATGCAGTCTGTTGTGGATGAGAGAGCTTGGGAAGTGAGTCAGTTGTTATTCGCTGATGATACAACGCTGGTGGCTGATTCATGTGAGAAACTGCAGAAGCTGGTGACTGAGTTTGGTAAAGTGTGTGAAAGAAGAAAGTTAAGAGTAAATGTGAATAAGAGCAAGGTTATTAGGTACAGTAGGGTTGAGGGTCAAGTCAATTGGGAGGTAAGTTTGAATGGAGAAAAACTGGAGGAAGTAAAGTGTTTTAGATATCTAGGAGTGGATCTGGCAGCGGATGGAACCATGGAAGCGTAAGTAAATCATAGGGTGGTGGAGGGGGCGAAAATCCTGGGAGCGTTGAAGAATGTGTGGAAGTCGAGAACATTATCTCGGAGCAAAAATGGGTATGCTTGAAGGAATAGTGGTTCCAACAATATTGTATGGTTGCGAGGCGTGGGCTATGGATAGAGTTGTGCGCAGGAGGGTGGATGTGCTGGAATTGAGATGTTTGAGGAAATGTGTGGTGTGAGGTGGTTTGATCGAGTAAGTAATGTAAGGGCAAGAGAGATGTGTGGTAACAAAAAGAGCGTGGTTGAGAGAGCAGAGGAGGGTGTTTTGAAATGGTTTGGGCATATGGAGAGAATGAGTGAGGAAAGATTGAGCAAGAGGATATATGTGTCGGAGGTGGAGGGAACGAGGAGAAGTGGGAGACCAAATTGGAGGTGGAAAGATGGAGTGAAAAAGATTTTGAGTGATCGCAGTCTGAACATGCAGGAGGGTGAAAGGCGGGCAAGGAATAGAGTGAATTGGATCGATGTGGTATACCGGGGTTGACGTGCTGTCAGTGGAGTGAATCAGGGCATGTGAAGCGTCTGGGGTAAACCATGGAAAGTTGTGTGGGGCCTGGATGTGGAAAGGGAGCTGTGGTTTCGGGCATTATTGCATGACAGCTAGAGACTGAGTGTGAACGAATGGGGCCTTTGTAGTCTTTTCCTAGCGCTACCTCGCACACATGAGGGGGGAGGGGGATGGCATTCCATGTGTGGCGAGGTGGCGATGGGAATGAATAAAGGCAGACAGTGTGAATTGTGTGCATGGGTATATATGTATATGCCTGTGTGTGTATATATATGTGTACATTGAGATGTATAGGTATGTATATTTGCGTGTGTGGACATGTATGTATATACATGTGTATGGGGGTGGGTTGGGCCATTTCTTTTGTCTGTTTCCCTGTGCTACCTCGCAAATGCGGGAGACAGCGACAAAGCAAAATAGTAATAATAATAATAATAATATATATGTATTTTTTTTTTTATACTTTGTCGCTGTCTCCCGCGTATGCGAGGTAGCGCAAGGAAACAGACGAAAGAAATGGCCCAACCCCCCCCATACACATGTATACACATACGTCCACACACGCAAATATACATACCTATACAGCTTTCCATGGTTTACCCCAGACGCTTCACAAGCCTTGATTCAATCCACTGACAGCACGTCAACCCCGGTATACCACATCGCTCCAATTCACTCTATTCCTTGCCCTCCTTTCACCCTCCTGCATGTTCAGGCCCCGATCACACAAAATCTTTTTCACTCCATCTTTCCACCTCCAATTTGGTCTCCCTCTTCTCCTCGTTCCCTCCACCTCCGACACATATATCCTCTTGGTCAATCTTTCCTCACTCATTCTCTCCATGTGCCCAAACCACTTCAAAACACCCTCTTCTGCTCTCTCATCCACGCTCTTTTTATTTCCACACATCTCTCTTACCCTTACGTTACTCACTCGATCAAACCACCTCACACCACACATTGTCCTCAAACATCTCATTTCCAGCACATCCATCCTCCTGCGCACAACTCTATCCATAGCCCACGCCTCGCAACCATACAACATTGTTGGAACCACTATTCCTTCAAACATACCCATTTTTGCTTTCCGAGATAATGTTCTCGACTTCCACACATTCTTCAAGGCCCCCAGAATTTTCGCCCCCTCCCCCACCCTATGATCCACTTCCGCTTCCATGGTTCCATCCGCTGCCAGATCCACTCCCAGATATCTAAAACACTTCACTTCCTCCAGTTTTTCTCCATTCAAACTCACCTCCCAATTGACTTGACCCTCAACCCTACTGTACCTAATAACCTTGCTCTTATTCACATTTACTCTTAACTTTCTTCTTCCACACACTTTTCCAAACTCAGTCACCAGCTTCTGCAGTTTCTCACATGAATCAGCCACCAGCGCTGTATCATCAGCGAACAACAACTGACTCACTTCCCAAGCTCTCTCATCCCCAACAGACTTCATACTTGCCCCTCTTTCCAAAACTCTTGCATTTACCTCCCTAACAACCCCATCCATAAACAAATTAAACAACCATGGAGACATCACACACCCCTGCCGCAAACCTACATTCACTGAGAACCAATCACTTTCCTCTCTTCCTACACGTACACATGCCTTACATCCCCGATAAAAACCTTTCACTGCTTCTAACAACTTTCCTCCCACATCATATATTCTTAATAGCTTCCACAGAGCATCTCTATCAACTCTATCATATGCCTTCTCCAGATCCATAAATGCTACATACAAATCCATTTGCTTTTCAAAGTATTTCTCACATACATTCTTCAAAGTAAACACCTGATCCACACATCCTCTACCACTTCTGAAACCACACTGCTCTTCCCCAATCTGATGCTCTGTACATGCCTTCACCCTCTCAATCAATACCCTCCCATATAATTTACCAGGAATACTCAAATAACTTATACCTCTGTAATTTGAGCACTCACTCTTAACCCCTTTGCCTTTGTACAATGGCACTATGCTTTGTCGCTGTCTCCCGCGTTTGCGAGGCAGCGTAAGGAAACAGACGAAAGAAATGGCCCAACCCACCCCCATACACATGTATATACATACGTCCACACACGCAAATATACATACAGACACAGCTTTCCATGGTTTACCCCAGACGCTTCACATGCCCTGATTCAATCCACTGACAGCACATCAACCCCGGTATACCACATCGATCCAATTCACTGTATTCCTTGCCCTCCTTTCACCCTCCTGCATGTTCAGGCCCCGATCACACAAAATCTTTTTCACTCCATCTTTCCACCTCCAATTTGGTCTCCCACTTCTCCTCGTTCCCTCCACCTCCGACACATATATCCTCTTGGTCAATCTTTCCTCACTCATTCTCTCCATGTGCCCAAACCATTTCAAAACACCCTCTTCTGCTCTCTCAACCACGCTCTTTTTATTCCCACACATATCTCTTACCCTTACGTTACTTACTCGATCAAACCACCTCACACCACACATTGTCCTCAAACATCTCATTTCCAGCACATCCATCCTCCTGCGCACAACTCTATCCATAGCCCACGCCTCGCAACCATACAACATTGTTGGAACCACTATTCCTTCAAACATACCCATTTTTGCTTTCCGAGATAATGTTCTCGACTTCCACACATTCTTCAAGGCCCCCAGAATTTTCGCCCCCTCCCCCACCCTATGATCCACTTCCGCTTCCATGGTTCCATCCGCTGCCAGATCCACTCCCAGATATCTAAAACACTTCACTTCCTCCAGTTTTTCTCCATTCAAACTCACCTCCCAATTGACTTGACCCTCAACCCTACTGTACCTAATAACCTTGCTCTTATTCACATTTACTCTTAACTTTCTTCTTCCACACACTTTTCCAAACTCAGTCACCAGCTTCTGCAGTTTCTCACATGAATCAGCCACCAGCGCTGTATCATCAGCGAACAACAACTGACTCACTTCCCAAGCTCTCTCATCCACAACAGACTTCATACTTGCCCCTCTTTCCAAAACTCTTGCATTTACCTCCCTAACAACCCCATCCATAAACAAATTAAACAACCATGGAGACATCACACACCCCTGCCGCAAACCTACATTCACTGAGAACCAATCACTTTCCTCTCTTCCTACACGTACACATGCCTTACATCCCCGATAAAAACCTTTCACTGCTTCTAACAACTTTCCTCCCACATCATATATTCTTAATACCTTCCACAGAGCATCTCTATCAACTCTATCATATGCCTTCTCCAGATCCATAAATGCTACATACAAATCCATTTGCTTTTCAAAGTATTTCTTACATACATTCTTCAAAGTAAACACCTGATCCACACATCCTCTACCACTTCTGAAACCACACTGCTCTTCCCCAATCTGATGCTCTGTACATGCCTTCACCCTCTCAATCAATACCCTCCCATATAATTTACCAGGAATACTCACCAAACTTATACCTCTGTAATTTGAGCACTCACTCTTATCCCCTTTGCCTTTGTACAATGGCACTATGCTTTGTCGCTGTCTCCCGCGTTTGCGAGGCAGCGTAAGGAAACAGACGAAAGAAATGGCCCAACCCACCCCCATACACATGTATATACATACGTCCACACACGCAAATATACATACAGACACAGCTTTCCATGGTTTACCCCAGACGCTTCACATGCCCTGATTCAATCCACTGACAGCACATCAACCCCGGTATACCACATCGATCCAATTCACTGTATTCCTTGCCCTCCTTTCACCCTCCTGCATGTTCAGGCCCCGATCACACAAAATCTTTTTCACTCCATCTTTCCACCTCCAATTTGGTCTCCCACTTCTCCTCGTTCCCTCCACCTCCGACACATATATCCTCTTGGTCAATCTTTCCTCACTCATTCTCTCCATGTGCCCAAACCATTTCAAAACACCCTCTTCTGCTCTCTCAACCACGCTCTTTTTATTCCCACACATATCTCTTACCCTTACGTTACTTACTCGATCAAACCAACTCACACCACACATTGTCCTCAAACATCTCATTTCCAGCACATCCATCCTCCTGCGCACAACTCTATCCATAGCCCACGCCTCGCAACCATAGAACATTGTTGGAACCACTATTCCTTCAAACATACCCATTTTTGCTTTCCGAGATAATGTTCTCGACTTCCACACATTCTTCAAGGCTCCCAGGAAAGTGATTGGTTCTCAGTGAATGTAGGTTTGCGGCAGGGGTGTGTGATGTCTCCATGGTTGTTTAATTTGTTTATGGATGGGGTTGTTAGGGAGGTGAATGCAAGAGTTTTGGAGAGAGGGGCAAGTATGAAGTCTGTTGGGGATGAGAGAGCTTGGGAAGTGAGTCAGTTGTTGTTCGCTGATGATACAGCGCTGGTGGCTGATTCATGTGAGAATCTGCAGAAGCTGGTGACTGAGTTTGGTAAAGTGTGTGAAAGAAGAAAGTTAAGAGCAAATGTGAATAAGAGCAAGGTTATCAGGTACAGTAGGGTTGAGGGTCAAGTCAATTGGGAGGTAAGTTTGAATGGAGAAAAACTGGAGGAAGTAAAGTGTTTCAGATAACTGGGAGTGGATCTGGCAGCGGATGGAACCATGGAAGCGGAAGTGGATCATAGGGTGGGGGAGGGGGCGAAAATGCTGGGAGCCTTGAAGAATGTGTGGAAGTCGAGAACATTATCTCGTAAAGCAAAAATGGGTATGCTTGAGGGAATAGTGGTTCTAACAATGTTGTATGGTTGCGAGGCGTGGGCTATGGATAGAGTTGTGCGCAGGAGGGTGGATGTGCTGGAAATGAGATGTTTGAGGACAATGTGTGGTGTGAGGTGGTTTGATCGAGTAAGTAACGTAAGGGTAAGAGAGATGTGTGGAAATAAAAAGAGCGTGGTTGAGAGAGCAGAAGAGGGTGTTTTGAAATGGTTTGGGCACATGGAGAGAATGAGTGAGGAAAGATTGACCAAGAGGATATATGTGTCGTTGGTGGAAGGAACGAGGAGAAGTGGGAGACCAAATTGGAGGTGGAAAGATGGAGTGAAAAAGATTTTGTGTGATCGGGGCCTGAACATGCAGGAGGGTGAAAGGAGGGCAAGGAATAGAGTGAATTGGATCGATGTGGTATACCGGGGTTGACGTGCTGTCAGTGGATTGAATCAGGGCATGTGAAGCGTCTGGGGTAAACCATGGAAAGCTGTGTAGGTATGTATATTTACGTGTGTGGACGTATGTATATACATGTGTATGGGGGTGGTTTGGGCCATTTATTTCGTCTGTTTCCTTGTGCTACCTCGCAAACGCGGGAGACAGCGACAAAGCAAAAAAAAAAAAAAATATATATATATATATATATATATATATATATATATATATATATATATATATATATATATATATAAATATATATATTTCATACCATTGGCCATTTCCCGCAATAGCGAGGTAGCGTTAAGAACAGAGGACTGGGCCTTTGAGGGAATATCCTCACCTGGCCCCCTTCTGTGTTCCTTCTTTTGGAATATTAAAAAAAAATGAGAGGGGAGGATTTCCAGCCCCCCGCTCCCTTCCCTTTTAGTCGCCTTCTACGACACGCAGGGAATACGTGGGAAGTATTCTTTCTCCCCTATCCCCAGGGATACCCCTATCCCCAGGGATAAATATATATATATATATATATATAATTCATACCGTCTGCCTTTATTCATTCCCATTATTATTCATTGAATGGAGAAAAACTGGAGGAAATAAAGTGTTTTAGATATCTGGGAGTGGATCTGGCAGCGGATGGAACCATGGAAGTGGAAGTGAATCATAGGGTGGGGGAGGGGGCGAAAATCCTGGGAGCCTTGAAGAATGTGTGGAAGTCGAGAACATTATCTTGGAAAGCTAAAATGGGTATGTTTGAAGGAATAGTGGTTCCAACAATGTTGTATGGTTGCGAGGCGTGGGCTATGGATAGAGTTGTGCGCAGGAGGGTAGATGTGTTGGAAATGAGATGTTTGACGACAATGTGTGGTGTGAGGTGGTTTGATCGAGTAAGTAATGTAAGGGTAAGAGAGATATGTGGAAATAAAAAGAGCATGGTTGAGAGAGCAGAAGAGGGTGTTTTGAAATGGTTTGGGCAGATGGAGAGAATGAGTGAGGAAAGATTGACCAAGAGGATATATGTGTCGGAGGTGGAGGGAACGAGGAGAAGTGGGAGACCAAATTGGAGGTGGAAAGATGGAGTGAAAAAGATTTTGAGTGATCGCGGCCTGAACATGCAGGAGGGTGAAAGGCGTAGAGGGAAGAGAGTGAATTGGATTGATGTGGTATTCCGGGATTGACGTGCTGTCAGTGGATTGAATCAGGGCATGTGAAGCGTCTGGGGTAAACCATGGAAAGCTGTGTGGGGCCTGGATGTGGAAAGGGAGCTGTGGTTTCGGGCATTATTGCATGACAGCTAGAGACTGTGTGAACGAATGAGGCCTTTGTTGTCTTTTCCTAGTGCTACCCCGCACACATGAGGGGGGAGGGGGATGGTAGTCCATGTGTGGTGAGGTGGCGATGGGAATGAATAAAGGCAGACAGTGTGAATTGTGTGCATGGGTATATATGTATGTGTCTGTGTGTGTATATATATGTGTACATTGTGATGTATAGGTATGTATATTTGCGTGTGTGGACGTGTGTGTATATACATGTGTATGGGGGTGGGTTGAGACATTTCTTTCATCTGTTTCCTTGCGCTACCTCGCAAACGCGGGAGACAGCGACAAAGCAAAATATATAAATAATACTTTCCAACTCCAATTTGGTCTCCCACTTCTTGTTCCCTCCACCTCTGATACATATATCCTCTTTGTCAATCTTTCCTCACTCATTCTGTCCATGTGACTAAACCATTTCAAAACACCATCTTCTGCTCTCTCAACCACACTTTTTTTATTACCACACATCTCTCTTACCCTATTATTACTTACTCGATCAAACCACCTCACACCACATATTGTCCTCACACATCTCATTTCCAGCACATCTACCCTCCTGTGCACAACTCTATCCATAGCCCACGCTATGGATAGAGTGTTGAAAACACTATTCCTTCAAACATACCCATTTTTGCTTTCCGAGATAATGTTTTCGACTTCTACACATTCTTGAAGGCTCCCAGAGTTTTCGCCACCTCCCTATCATTCACTTCCGCTTCCATGGTTCCATCCGCTGCCAAATCCACTCCCAGATATCAAAAACATTTCACTTCCTCCAGGTTTTCTCCATTCAAACTTACCTCCCAATTGACTTGACCCTCAACCCTACTGTACCTAATAACCTTACTCTTATTCACATTTACTCTCAACTTTCTTCTTTTAGACACTTATTCACATTTACTCTCAACTTTCTTCTTTCAGACATTTTACCAAACTCAGTCACCAGCTTCTGCAGTTTCTCACATGAATCAGCCACAAGCGCTGTATCATAGCGAACAACAACTGACTCACTTCCCAAGCTCTCTCATCCACAACAGACTGTATACTTGCCCCTCCTTCCAAAACTCTTGCATTCACCTCCCTAACAATCCCATCGATAAACAAAGTAAACAACCATGTAGACATCACACACCCCTGTCGCAAACCTACATTCACTGAGAACCAATCACTTTCCTCTCGTCCTACACGTACACATGCCTTACATCCGCGATAAAAACTTTTCACTGCTTCTAACAACTTGCCTCCCACACCTTATATCCTTAATACCTTCCACAGAGCATCTCTATCAACTCTATCATATGCCTTCTCCAGATCCATAGATGCTACATACAAATCCATTTGCTTTTTTAAGTATTTCTCACATACATTCTTCAAAGCAAACACCTGATCCACACATCCTCAACCACTTCTGAAAACACACTGCTCTTCCCCAATCTGATGCTCTGTACATGCCTTCACCCTCTCAATCAATACCCTCCTATATAATTTACCAGGAATACTCAACAAACTTATACCTCTGTAATTTGAGCACTCACTCTTATCCCCTTTGCCTTTGTACAATGGTACTATGCAATCATTCCGTCAATCCTCAGGCACCTCTACATGAATCATACATACATTAAATAACCTTACCAACCAGTCAACAATACAGTCACCCCATTTTTTAATAAATTCCACTGCAATACCATCCAAAACTGCTGCCTTAGTGGCTTTCATCTTCTGCAAAGCTTTTACTACCTCTTCTCTGTTTACCAAATCATTTTCCCTAACCCTCTCACTTTGCACACCACCTCGACTAAAACACCCTATATCTGCCACTCTATCATCAAACACATTCAACAAACCTTCAAAATACTCACTCCATCTCCTTCTCACATCACCACTACTCCTTCCAAAACATCTTTTTATTCTCCCTAAAATTTAATGATACTCTCTCACCCCAACTCCCTTTGCCCTCTTTTTCACCTCTTGCACCTTTCTCTTTACCTCCTGCCTCTTTCTATTATGTATCTCCCACTCTCTTGCATTTTTTCCCTGCAAATTCATCCAAATGCCTCTCTCTTCTCTTTTACTAATAATCTTACTTCTTCATCCCACCACTCACTACCCTTTCTAATCAACCCTCCTCCCACGCTTCTTATGCCACAAGCATCTTTTGCGCAAGCCATCACTGCTTCCCTAAATACATCCCATTCCTCCCCCACTCCCCTACCTCCTTTGTTCTCACCTTTTTCCATTCTGAACTAAGTCTCTCCTGCTACTTCCTCACAAAAGTCTCCTTCCCAAGCTCACTAACTCTCACCACTCTCTTCACCCTAACATTCTCTCTTCTTTTCTGAAAACCACTACAAATCTTCACCTTCGCCTCCACAAGATAATGATCAGACATCCCTCCAGTTGCACCTCTCAGCACATTAACATCCAAAAGTCTCTCTTTCGCATGCCTATCAATTAACACGTAATCCAATAATGCTCTCTGGCCATCTGTCCTACTTACATACGTATACTTATGTATATCTCTCTTTTTAAACCAGGTATTCCCAATCACCATTTCCATTTACAACACTGAACACACCATGTATACCAATTATTCCCTCAACTGCCACATTATCCACCTTTGCATTCAAATCACCCATCACTATAACCCGATCTTGTGCATCAAAACCACTAACACACTCATTCAGCTGCTCCTAAAACACTTGCCTCTCATGATCTTTCTTCTCATTCCCAGGTGCATATGCACCAATAATCACCCATCTCTCTCCATCAACTTTCAGTTTTACCCATATCAATCTAGAATTTACTTTCTTATATTCTATCACATACTCCCACCACTCCTGTTTCAGGAGTAGTGCTACTCCTTCCCTTGCTCTTGTCCTCTCACTAACCCCTGACTTTACTCCTAAGACATTCCCAAACCACTCTTCCCCTTTACCCTTGAACTTCGTTTCACTCAAAGCCAAAACATCCAGGTTCCTTTCCTCAAACATACTACCTATCTCTCCTTTTTTCTCATCTTGGTTACATCCACACACATTTAGACACCACAATCTGAGCCTTCGAGGAGGATGAGCACTCCCCGCATGACTCCTTCTTCTGTTTCCCCTTTTAGAAAGTTAAAATACAAGGAGGGGAGGGTTTCTAGTCTCCCGCTCCCGTCACCTTCAGTCGAGTCACCTTCTACGACTCGTGAGGAATGTGTGGGAAGTATTCTCTCCCCCCTATCCCCAGGGATAGGGGAGAAAGATTATTATTTCTTTTTCTATTTTGCTTCGTTGCTGTCTCCCACATTAGCGAGGTAGCACAAGGAAACAGACAAAAGAAAGGCCCAACCCATCCACATGCACATACATACCCGTCCACACACGCAAATATACATACCTATACATCTCAATGTATACATATATATATATACACACACAGACATATACATATATACACATGTACATAATTCATACTGTCTGCCTTTATTCATTCTCATCACCACCTCACCACACATGAAATAACCCCCTTCTCCCTCATGTGTGCGAGGTAGCGCTAGGAAAAGACAACAAATGCCCCATTCGTTCACACTCAGTCTCTAGCTGTCATGTAATAAGGCACCAAAACCACACCTCCCTTTCCACATCCAGGCCCCACATAACTTTCCATGGTTTACCCCAGACGTTTCACATGTCTTGGTTCAATCCATTGACAGCACGTCGACCCCGGTATACCACATCGTTCCAATTCACTCTATTCCTTGCATGTTGAGGCCCCGACCACTCAAAATCTTTTTCACTCCATCTTTCCACCTCCACTTTGGTCTCCCATTTCTCCTCGTTCCCTCCACCTCTGACACATATATCCTCTTTCTCAATCTTTCCTCACTCATTCTCTCCATGTGACCAAACCATTTCAAAACACCCTCTTCTGCTCTCTCAACCACACTTTTTTTATTACCACACCTCTCTCTTACCCTTTCATTACTTACTCGATCAAACCACCTCACACCACATATTTTCCTGAAACATTTCATTTCCGTTACATCCACTCTCTGCACAACCCTATCTATAGCCCATGCCTCACAACCATATAACATTGTTGGAGCCACTATTCCTTCAAGCATACCCATTTCTGCTCTCTGAGATAACATTCTCACCTTCCACACATTCTTCAACACTCCCAGAACCTTCGCCATCTCCCTCACCCTATGACTCACTTCCTCCAGTTTTTCCTTAACTGTACTGTACCTAATAACCTTGCTCTTATTCACATTTACACTCAACTTTCTTCTTTCACTCACTTTACCAAAGTCATTCACCAGCTTCTGCAGTTTCTCACTCAAATCAGCCACCAGCACTGTATTATCAGCGAACAACAACTGACTCACTTCCCAAGCCCTCTTATCCACAACAACTGCACACTTGCCCCTTTCTCCAATTCTCTTGCATTCATCTTCCTAACAATCCCATCCATAAACAAATTAAACAACAATGGAGACATCATGCACCCCTGCTGCAAATCGACATTCACTGGGAACCAATCACTTTTCATTCCTCCTACTCATACAAATGCCTTACATCCTTGGTAAAAACTTTTCATTGCTTCCAGGAACTTACCTCCCACACCATATACTCTTAATACCTTCCACACAGCATCTCTTTCAACTCTATCATATGACTTCTCCAGATCCATAAATGCTACATACAAATCCATCTGTTTTTCTAAGTATTTCTCACATACATTCTTCAAAGCAAACACCAGATCCACACCTCCTCTACTGCTTCTGAAACCACACTGCTCTTCCCCAATCTGATGCTCTGTACATACCTTCACTCTCTCAATCAATACCCTGCCATATAAATTCCCAGGAATACTCAACAAACTTATAACTGTAATTTGAACACTCACCTTTATCCCCTTTGCCTCTGTACAATAGCATTATGCATGCATTCTGCCAATCCTCAGGCACTTCACCATGAACCATACATACATTGAATATCCGTACCAACCAGTCAACAACACAGTCACCCTCTCTTTTAATATATTCCTCTGCAATACCATCCAATCCCACCACCTTGCCTACTTTCATTTTCTGCAATGCTTTCACTACCTCTTCTCTTTAGTTTTTGTTCTTGAGAGCTAGCCGCCTGCAGGCTTCCACTATCAATAGTACCATGCAATACTGAACAAGTGACCATATGGCTGTTGGCAAAAGAAAGCTAGTCTACTGTCATGTCTATTTCTTTCCTTTAACTGCTTAGCTTTAGAGTTTTTTACTCTTATATAATTTTGTTAACAACTAAAGCCTTCCCCTCTTTAAAAAGACAAGATTACCACTTCTGGCAAAACTCTTTGATTATTCTTTCTCTTTTTTACCCTTCTTATCTATTTCTTTTGCCCTTTGTCATGTTTCATTTATGTCATAGCCTTAAGACTCCTGTCCATGACTGGAACCTTGGAATGAGAAAGAAACATGTGGGAAATAGAATTCCACAGAAGCCTGTTGCACTTCATACAGAATTAAATTATGACATCAGAGATTAAGGACCTGCTAATCTACTCCTGTCCTCAGTTATGAAAATATTTAAAAAACCATTAAGCATCAGGTGTTTTTCAAATTATTTCAGTAGCCTTCCTTTACAAGATAAGGGTGGATGTTCCTATCAACAAATCTTAAGCTTCATGAAACAAATGAGTGTATTTGTAAACTAAAGCAACTATATTAGAGGCAAGTTATTACCCTGTGTGTACTCAGCAGTGCCGTCTAGGGGATCCACCCATAAAACAATCTGAAAGATAAAAACAAATAGTTTCATTATGTGTGTCACTATAAATATGCATACATCACACAGTTAACTCAGTACCTGGAGCTTCATACTGACATAATAAGTAGTCACTGACCATGGTTATGTTAGACATAAATGCTTTTGCCATTTGATCTTTTAAGAAAGATATGCAATATTTCACATAATCTTAATAAATTAGAAAAGCCAGAGATCAGAAACATGTTTCAGATGTATTATTTATTTATTTCACTTTGTCACTGTCTCCCGTGTTAGCGAGGTAGCGCAAGGAAACCGACAAAAGAACGGCCCAACCCACCCACATACACATGTATATACATATACGTCCACACACGCAATTATACATAACTATACGTCTCAACGTGTACATATATATACACACACAGACATATATATATTTATATTTATATTTATATTTTATTATACTTTGTCGCTGTCTCCCGCGTTTGCGAGGTAGCGCAAGGAAACAGACGAAAGAAATGGCCCAACCCCCCCCCATACACATGTATATACATACGTCCACACACGCAAATATACATACCTACACAGCTTTCCATGGTTTACCCCAGACGCTTCACATGCCTTGATTCAATCCACTGACAGCACGTCAACCCCGGTATACCACATCGCTCCAATTCACTCTATTCCTTGCCCTCCTTTCACCCTCCTGCATGTTCAGGCCCCGATCACACAAAATCTTTTTCACTCCATCTTTCCACCTCCAATTTGGTCTCCCTCTTCTCCTTGTTCCCTCCACCTCCGACATATATATCCTCTTGGTCAATCTTTCCTCACTCATCCTCTCCATGTGCCCAAACCACTTCAAAACACCCTCTTCTGCTCTCTCAACCACGCTCTTTTTATTTCCACACATCTCTCTTACCCTTACGTTACTCACTCGATCAAACCACCTCACACCACACATTGTCCTCAAACATCTCATTTCCAGCACATCCATCCTCCTGCGCACAACTCTATCCATAGCCCACGCCTCGCAACCATACAACATTGTTGGAACCGCTATTCCTTCAAACATACCCATTTTTGCTTTCCGAGATAATGTTCTCGACTTCCACACATTCTTCAAGGCCCCCAGGATTTTCGCCCCCTCCCCCACCCTATGATCCACTTCCGCTTCCATGGTTCCATCCGCTGCCAGATCCACTCCCAGATATCTAAAACACTTCACTTCCTCCAGTTTTTCTCCATTCAAACTCACCTCCCAATTGACTTGACCCTCAACCCTACTGTACCTAATAACCTTGCTCTTATTCACATTTACTCTTAACTTTCTTCTTCCACACACTTTTCCAAACTCAGTCACCAGCTTCTGCAGTTTCTCACATGAATCAGCCACCAGCGCTGTATCATCAGCGAACAACAACTGACTCACTTCCCAAGCTCTCTCATCCCCAACAGACTTCATACTTGCCCCTCTTTCCAAAACTCTTGCATTTACCTCCCTAACAACCCCATCCATAAACAAATTAAACAACCATGGAGACATCACACACCCCTGCCGCAAACCTACATTCACTGAGAACCAATCACTTTCCTCTCTTCCTACACGTACACATGCCTTACATCCTCCATAAAAACTTTTCACTGCTTCTAACAACTTTCCTCCCACACCATATATTCTTAATACCTTCCACAGAGCATCTCTATCAACTCTATCATATGCCTTCTCCAGATCCATAAATGCTACATACAAATCCATTTGCTTTTCTAAGTATTTCTCACATACATTCTTCAAAGCAAACACCTGATCCACACATCCTCTATCATTTCTGAAACCACACTGCTCTTCTCCAATCTGATGCTCTGTACATGCCTTCACCCTCTCAATCAATACCCTCCCATATAATTTACCAGGAATACTCAACAAACTTATACCTCTGTAATTTGAGCACTCACTCTTATCCCCTTTGCCTTTGTACAATGGCACTATGCACGCATTCCGCCAATCCTCAGGCACCTCACCATGAGTCATACATACATTAAATAACCTTACCAACCAGTCAACAATACAGTCACCCCCTTTTTTAATAAATTCCACTGCAATACCATCCAAACCTGCTGCCTTGCCGGCTTTCATCTTCCGCAAAGCTTTCACTACCTCTTCTCTGTTTACCAAATCATTTTCCCTAACCCTCTCACTTTGCACACCACCTCGACCAAAACACCCTATATCTGCCACTCTATCATCAAACACATTCAACAAACCTTCAAAATACTCATTCCATCTCCTTCTCACATCACCACTACTTGTTATCACCTCCCCATTTGCGCCCTTCACTGAAGTTCCCATTTGCTCCCTTGTCTTACGCACTTTATTTACCTCCTTCCAGAACATCTTTTTATTCTCCCTAAAATTTAATGATACTCTCTCACCCCAACTCTCATTTGCCCTTTTTTTCACCTCTTGCACCTTTCTCTTGACCTCCTGTCTCTTTCTTTTATACATCTCCCACTCAATTGCATTTTTTCCCTGCAAAAATCGTCCAAATGCCTCTCTCTTCTCTTTCACTAATACTCTTACTTCTTCATCCCACCACTCACTACCCTTTCTAATCAACCCACCTCCCACTCTTCTCATGCCACAAGCATCTTTTGCGCAATCCATCACTGATTCCCTAAATACATCCCATTCCTCCCCCACTCCCCTTACTTCCATTGTTCTCACCTTTTTCCATTCTGTACTCAGTCTCTCCTGGTACTTCCTCACACAGGTCTCCTTCTCAAGCTCACTTACTCTCACCACCCTCTTCACCCCAACATTCACTCTTCTTTTCTGAAAACCCATACAAATCTTCACCTTAGCCTCCACAAGATAATGATCAGACATCCCTCCAGTTGCACCTCTCAGCACATTAACATCCAAAAGTCTCTCTTTCGCACGCCTGTCAATTAACACGTAATCCAATAACGCTCTCTGGCCATCTCTCCTACTTACATAAGTATACTTATGTATATCTCGCTTTTTAAACCAGGTATTCCCAATCATCAGTCCTTTTTCAGCACATAAATCTACAAGCTCTTCACCATTTCCATTTACAACACTGAACACCCCATGTATACCAATCATTCCCTCAACTGCCACATTACTCACCTTTGCATTCAAATCACCCATCACTATGACCCGGTCTCGTGCATCAAAACCACTATCACACTCATTCAGCTGCTCCCAAAACACTTGCCTCTCTTGATCTTTCTTCTCATTCCCAGGTGCATAGGCACCAATAATCACCCACCTCTCTCCATCAACTTTCAGTTTTACCCATATTAATCGAGAATTTACTTTCTTACACTCTATCACATACTCCCACAACTCCTGTTTCAGGAGTATTGCTACTCCTTCCCTTGCTCTTGTCCTCTCACTAACCCCTGACTTTACTCCCCAGACATTCCCAAACCACTCTTCCCCTTTACCCTTGAGCTTCGTTTCACTCAGAGCCAAGACATCCAGGTTCCTTTCCTCAAACATACTACCTATCTCTCCTTTTTTCACATCTTGGTTTTCACATCATTTTTTTCATTCATTTCAAGCTAGAAGTTTGTTTTCTAAATTGTTTCTTACATTTCTCATATGTATATATATGTATGTGTGTGTGTGTGTGTGTATGCGTGCGTATGTATGTGTATGTGTGTGTATGTGTATATGTATATATATATGTATATCATCCCTCGGGATAGGGGTGAAAGAATACTTCCCACGCATTCCTCGCGTGTCGTAGAAAGCGACTAGAGGGGACGGGAGCGGGGGGCCAGAAATCCTCCCCTCCTTGTATTAACTTTCTAAAATGGGAAACAGAAGAAGGAGTCACGCGGGGAGTGCTCATCCTCCTCGAAGGCTCAGAGTGGGGTGCCTAAATATTATAATATATATATATATATATATATATATATATATATATATATATATATATATATATATACACATGTATATAATTCATACTGTCTGCCTTTATTCATTCCCATCGCTACCCTGCCACACATGAAATAACAACCCCCTACCCCCGCAGGTGCGCGAGGTAGTGTTAGGAAAAGACAACAAAGTCCCCATTCGTTCACACTCTCTAGCTGTCATGTATAATGCACTGAAACCACAGCTCCCTTTCCACATCCACGCCCTACAAAACTTTCCATTGTTTACCCCAGACGCTTCACATGCCCTGGTTCAATCCAGTGACAGCACATCGACCCCGGTATACCACATTGTTCCAATTCACTCTATTCCTTGCATGCCTTTCACCCTCCTGCATGTTCAGGCCCTGATCACTCAAAATCATTTTCACTCCATCTCTCCACCTCCAATTTGGTCTCCCACTTCTCCTCGTTCCCTCCACCTCCGACACATATATCCTCTTTGTCAATCTTTCCTCACTCATTCTCTCCATGTGACCAAACCATTTCAAAACACCCTCTTCTGCTATCTCAACCACACTCTTTTTATTACCACACATCTCTCTTACCCTTGCATTACTTACTCGATCAAACCACCTCACACCGCATATTGTCGTCAAACACCTCATTTCCAGCACATCCACCCTCCTCCGCACAACTCTATCTATAGCCCATGCCTTGCAATCATATAACTTTGCTGGAACCACTATTCCTTCAAACATACCCATTTTTGCTTTCCGAGATAATGTTCTCGACTTCCACACATTCTTCAACGCTCCCAGAACTTTCAACCCCTCCCCCACCCTATGATTCACTTCCACTTCCATGGTTCCATTTGCTGGCAACTCCACTCCCAGACATCTAAAACACTTCACTTCCTCCAGTTTTTCTCCATTCAAACTTACCTCCCAATTGACTTGTCACTCAACCCTACTGTACCTAATAACCTTGCTCTTATTCACATTTACTCTCAGCTTTCTTCTTTCACACACTTTACCAAACGCAGTCACACACCCCTGCCGCAAACCTACATTCACTGAGAACCAATCACTTTCCTCTCTTCCTACACGTACATATGCCTTACATCCTCGATAGAAACTTTTCACTGCTTCTAACAACTTGCCTCCCAAACCATATATTCTTAATACCTTCCACAGAGTATCTCTATCAACTCTATCATATGCCTTCTCCAGATCCATAAATGCTACATACAAATCCATTTGCTTTTCTAAGTATTTCTCACATACATTCTTCAAAGCAAACACCTGGTCCACACATCCTCTACCACTTCTGAAACCACACTGCTATTCCCCAATCTGATGCTCTGTAAATGCCTTCACCCTCTCAATCAATACCCTCTCATATAATTTCCCAGGAATACTCAACAAACTTATACCTCTGTAATTTGAGCACTCACTTTTATCCCCTTTGCCTTTGTACAATGGCACTATGCAAACATTCCGCCAATCCTCAGGCACCTCACCATGCGTCATACATACATCAAATAACCTTACTAACCAGTCAACAATACAGTCACCCCCTTTTTTAATAAATTCCAATGCAATACCATCCAAACCCGCTGCCTTGCCGGCTTTCATCTTCCGCAAAGCTTTTACTACCTCTTCTCTGTTTAACAAATCCTTCTCCCTAACCCTCTCACTTTGCACACCACCTTGACCAAAACACCCTCTATCTGCAACTCTCTCATCAAACACATTTAACAAACCTTCAAAATACTCACTCCATCTCCTTCTCACATCACCACTACTTGTTATCACCTCCCCATCAGCCCCCTTCACTGAAGTTCCTAATTGTTCCCTTGTCTTACGCACTTTACTCCTCCTTCCAAAACATCTTTTTATTCTCCCTAAAATTTAATGATACTCTCTCTCACCCCAACTCTCATTTGCCCTCTTTTTTGCCTCTTGCACCTTTCTCTTGACCTCCTGCCTCTTTCTTTTATACATCTCCCACTCATTTGCATTATTTCCCTGCAAAAATTGTCCATATGCCTCACTCTTCTCTTTCACTAATAATCTTACTTCTTCATCCCACCACTCACTACCCTTTCTAATCTGCCCACCTCCCATGCTTCTCATGCCACAAGCATCTTTTGCGCAAGCCATCACTGCTTCCCTATATACATCCCATTCCTCCTCTCTCCCCTTACATCCTTTGTTCTCACCTTTTTCCATTCTGTACTCAGTCTCTCCTGGTACTTCCTCACACAAATCTCCTTCCCAAGCTCACTTACTCTCACCACTCTCTTCACCCTAACATTATCTCTTCTTTTCTGAAAACCTCTACAAATCTTCAACTTCGCCTCCACAAAATAATGATCAGACATCCCCCCAGTTGCATCTCTCAGCACATTAACATCCAAAAGTCTCTCTTTTGCATGCCTATCAATTAACACATAATCCAATAATGCTCTCTGGCCATCTCTCCTACTTACATACGTATAATTATGTATATCTCTCTTTTTAAACCAGGTATTCCCAATCACCAGCACATATATCTACAAGCTCTTCACCATTTCCATTTACGACACTGAACACCCCATGTACACCAATTATACCCTCAACTGCCACATTACTCACCTTTGCATTCAAATCACCCATCACTATAACCCGGTCTCGTGCATCAAAACTACTAACACACTCACTCAACTGCTCCCAAAACCCTTGCTTCTCATGATCTCTCTTCTCATGCCCAGGTGCAAATGCACCAATAATCACCCATCTCTCTCCACCCACTTTCAGTTTTAACAATATCAATCTAGAGTTTACTTTCTTACACTCTATCACATACTCCCACCACTCCTGTTTCAGTAGTAGTGCTACTCATTCCCTTGCTCTTGTCTTCTCACTAACCCCTGACTTTACTCCCAAACCACTCTTCCTCTTTACCCTTGAGCTTCGTTTCACTCAGAGCCAAAACATCCAGGTTCCTTTCCTCAAACATACTACCTATCTCTCCTTTTTTCTCATCTTGGTTACATCCACACACATTTAGACACCCCAATCTGTGCCTCCGAGGAGGATGAGCACTCCTCGCATGACTCCTTCTTCTGTTTCCCCTTTTAGAAAGTTAAAATACAAGGAGGGGAGGGTTTCCAGCCCCCCGCTCCCATCCCCTTTAGTCGCCTTCTACGACATGTGAGGAATGCGTGGGAAGTATCTTTCTCACCTATCCCCAGGGATAGATGTATAAGTATATATAGATAAAAACTTCCATATACAGGTATATATAGATGCACAGCTCAGTTCCAGACAGAGAAAGAAATCCTACCTAGTTAGAGCCAAAGCTAACTTGATTTAGTTACGTTCAACAAACAAAAACTAAATTTTCAGTACATAAATTAAGATATAAGGAGATATGCATATTATTGTGCAGGTTTAAACTTAACCATAAGCTGAGTATAGATAATATGAATAATTTCACAGTTTATCAAAAATTCAGAGACAAAAAGAAAAACTAAGATCAGAGATGTCACACCTAGCCAGATTTATGGCGTTCTGTGGAGTAGTGGTTACCACTGCTGACCATGACACATTCATTGTCCATCCTGGGTCAAAGGCATGGGTTCAAATCGTAGTTGTGGCAGTCAGTCCACAGTCAACCTAGCAGCTCATCCTCCCCTAGAGGTTTGTCGATAAAAAGGGTACCTGGCTTAGTTTAGGGTATATACAATGCCTGCCAATAAGGTAAGCACAAGAGGGCTGCTGCACAACCATCAAGGATACACATTAAATAAAACCATGAAAACCATGTATTTACTAACTAGTACTTTATTGGATTCCATTCCCTCTTTATACACTCCTTGAAATGACCAGGAACTGAATCAGCAAGGTTCTAAAGCCATTTAGGGTCCACCTTTGCCCAAATTTCATGAATGGCCACCTCCTACTTTGATAGTGAAGAAGTATCCCTGTTTACTTACTATAATTTTAATAAGTGCTCACAAGTATTCTAAGAGGATTCATATCTAGTGAATTCCTGGGCCAGTCACTGAAAAACTCCACTGCATGGTCCTTAAGCCAATCAGTGACTAATCTGGCAATGTGGTAAGGAACCCCATCTTGCATGAACATTTTGACCTTCCACTTTTTGAATGACTCTGGAAGATGATCACACAGTAGCTCGAGGTAACTATGTCTGTTCATAGTTTCACTCCCTGGCAACACTACAAGATCCACAACATCAAAATAGCTGAAACAATCACATACCATAAGTGAGGCAGACAACCTTACAGTGCTTGCAATGTACTTGGAGTCAAATGGATCACAGCCTGGTCGCCTGCATGCACACTTCCATGGCCACCTGTCATGGAAAAGGTGAACTTATCACTCTCCAAGACACTTCTGAAAATTGCCGTATCCCTACAAAATATATATCTTACAAAAATTGACTCTTCTTCTGGTGCCTATGAATTATGAGCATTTTGGTACACAGCCTGCAGCTCCAGTGCTTAAGGTCCTCATATCAATGATGCTGTTCTGTCCTCACAGACACATCACTGAGCAGTCTAGTGATGCTGTTCTGTCCTCAAAGACACATCACTGAGCAGTCTAGGGCTTTTCTTTTAATTCTTCTGCACCCATGCATGGATATGGATTCATTTGATGTTTAAGAGCATTCAAAGTATGTGCAGAGTTTTTCTGGCCTTCTCAGGGCATTTCAAATGGGTTGGTGTTGCATTGCCACCTATATCATTAAATTTCTTCACCCATTATTGTACTGATCTGAAGTTCACACCAGTAATAATAGAAATTTCTTTAAGTGGCACATTTCCCTTATCATTGTGTAACACAGTTTTTCCTCCTGGGTAGTAAGTGTTATTTCCTAACTGCTTATGCATAAAAAAGTAGAAAAAAAGGCTAGTGTTCCCGTCAAACCTGGCTTTTGAGACCAAGATAGTGATAATTTGAAATTTACCTATTTCCAATTGGATAACAGGCAAATTTGCACATTTTCATTCACATAAAGTCAGAAAAACAACAACATATGAATTGAAATTAACATGCATTTACACTAATGTTGAAGAAAAGTGATCACAAAAGATTTAGAACTGAGCAGTTTTTCAAAATTCATGACTGTACTGTAAATCATTTGCATGAATCAGACCCTAAGCATAATCTATTGTATTTTCATTATATGTCCCTTGGTAGAAGCTTTCAAAGTTCAGTACATCCAGGTGGAAGCACTCATCTTGCTCCATCAAATACGCTCCCATGTTCTTGAATTTATCAAGATGAGCATCAAGAATATGGACCCTGAGGGACATCCTGCAGTCCATTTTGCCATAGTTCTTCACCATAATCTCAACCAGTTCCGTATAGTTTTCAGTCTTGTGATTGTCCAGGAAGCCCTAAGTCACTGTGACAAAGCTGTATCAAGCTGCTCTCTCCTCCCTAGTGAACTTCTAGGGGAATTCCTTGCACTCCAGGATCAGAATTCTTTATTTGTGGTCTGATGAAGACAACAGCTTTGACCCTTGCCTCAGACAGCTTAGGGGCAAAGTCTTGAAGGTATTTGAAGGCAGCAGGAGGTATTTGAAGGCTGCAGATTCTTATCTAGAGCTGCAACAAATTGTTTCATAAGGCCTAATTCTGTGCAGTGGTGGCATCAACACCTTACAGGGGTCCACCAGTAGCTCCCATTTGATGTTCATCCCCACAGAAAATTCAGTCAGCTGTGACCAGTCCCACCTTTGGTAGTGCACTGCGGTGTCCCTGCTGTCCCAAAGGCAAAGATAGCAGGAAAACTTGGTAAAACTGCCTTGGAAACCCATCAGGAATGCCACCATTTTGAAAACTCCGATAACCTCCCAGCTGTACTCATCATACTTCAAGGCATCTAGCAAAGTCATCCTCCCCATCTGACTTGGTGGTCCATTCTGACAATGGCTGCTCTCTTTCTGGAGGTGTGGGAACAAGGAGCTCAGAACCATGTGTCACAGGGGCAATGGATGATGGAAGGTCCGGATATGTGATAGTAGGTGCAGTCTTGCCACTCCGACATTCGGAAGGGTTCACCATGCAGAAGTAGCGATTGCTTGAATGGTCAGTGGGTTCCTGCCAAATTCTTGGGATAGCAAATTTCATGGATCTCTTTTCCCTTCTATACCATCCTGCAAAAGAACAACATAAAATTGAGATTAAGAAAAAAAAATCATATATATGTTCATGAATTTATTTCACCCATGACTAATGTGTACGAGACTCTCTCAACATGTTCCATATATTTTTTCAACAACATTAAAAATCTAGAAAAAAATTGAAATAAAAAATTATCTAAATTCTAATTTCTCTCATAAATGTTATTACAAAAATTCCACCATCCAAACGAGCAACAATTGTCTATCTTACGTTCATGAATTCTTTCACAGTGAAATGAGATGCCCAGAATTTGTCTTGATCCCTGACAGGCATGCTGAAATGTGCCAGGTAGGCCTCACACATCACAGATGACACTGCCACGGAGTACTTTTTCGCTCTAGTTTTGATAATTTGGCTGCAGACATAACAAAATGCATCTGCTGGATGCTTGCAGCCTTTAGATGCCATCTCAGAAAAATGTGTGTATATGTATATATTAAGGCAGCTAGATCAAACTGAACTGGTTGGCTTAAGGCCATTATTCTTATACTACTATTCATATTACTGGAAACTTCTAAAAAGTTCTATATCAGCAACTCAGCACTGAATCTATCTGGAATGTTCGGAAAAACAGGTAAATTTCAAAATATTACTGTCCTAATCACAAAAGCAAAGTTTCAAGGGAATAATAACCATTTTCTATACATTTTAGACATAATCAATTAGAAAACAACACTGTTTACCCAGGAACAAAATCAGTAAAATTCATTTACACAGGGAATAGAAGCTATCTTGTCACTTGTAAGGTGAGGATGTCCAACTATAGTAAGTGGCAGAGATACAAAGAGAGAAAATACAACGAAATCTAGGGCATAAGTGGGGAGTGCAACAAGGCAGCCCTGCCCCCCCCTCACAATAGCTAAACTACTATTGAGGCAGGCTCATGTGGTATGTCAGCATCTCATGTAGTTGCTACTGACTGCTAGAGGGTGCTAACTTCGCTATTTTAGGTGGGGTAAGGTGATTTGCATCATTAAAATTTCTGTGGGCCTGCTCACACCTACTAAGCTGGCAGGCAGTTAATGAAATGGCCTAGATTACAGTATCTAGTTACCTGTGCCATCTCAGCTAACAAAAAAAAGAGAGACATGTATGTTAATAGATTTGTTACCAATCTCCCAACAAAGTCCAACAAAATCTATTGCAGATAGCGCAGCAACAAGATACTAAAGCGTGGGCCTTGGTTAAGGGTACTGATCGTTATCAACATGTAACACTATCATTTCTTATTTGATTAACCCTCCTCATGCTACATATTGTCCTCATACATTCCATTTCCAGCACATCCGCCTTCCTCCATACTTTTTATCTTAGGTCCATCCCTTACATCTACACACCGTTTAGAATACTATTACATCAAAAGCAACCATCTTTGCCCTCACAGGCTGCAACCTCTCTTTCCAAACACTCATTTATGCAACCAGGACCTTAGACCCTCATGCATTCTATGAAATACTGTACTTCAACTCCCATGGTTCATACATGCAGCTACATCTACTCACATGTATCCAAAACACCACTTCTTCAAACTCACATTCTAACCATACAGTCTCTCTCTCCAATGCTAAACTTAGAGACCATACTCTTAATCAAATTAATGCTCAATTTTCTCCTTTCACACACTCTCCAAAACTCAGAAATCAGTTTCTGCAGTTTCTCACTCATATCTGCAATGAGAGTTGTGTCACAAGAAAAAGCAGCTGACTCACCTCCTAGGCTCCCCCCACCCTTTAAGAGACTGCAGACTTGCCCCTCTCTCATACCCTTGCAGTTAACTTCCCTTGCCATCCCATACATAAATAAGTCAAACGACTTGGGCAACATCCCACATTCCTACTGCAGACCATCCTTTTATTGGAATTACTCACCCTCCTTTCTTCCTACTAGCACACATGTCTTACTCTCTTGATAAGAACTCCTCACTGCTCCTATTAGCTTTACTCTCACACCATATATTCGTAACACCTTCCTCAAACATCTCTACCAATGTAATCATATATCTTCTCCAGATCCATGGGTGCCACATGCAAATCTTTCTGTTTCTCAGAGTATTTTTCACAAACATTCCTAAAAGCAAACTCCTGAATAAGTAAAGATAGGATAAGAGAGATATGTTGGTAAGATCATGTACGAGAGGCTGAAGAGGACGTGCTGAAGTAGTTTGGGCATATGGAGAAGATGAAAGAGGTATACATGTTTGAAATGAAGGAAACAGATGGGAAGGGGGTTGCATGGAGTGAAAAATATTTTGAGTGATAGGGGCCTAAACATACAGAAGGGTGTGAGGCGTGAGAGGAATTAAGCAACTTGGAGCAATGTGGTACACAGGGGGAAACATACTATCACTGGGCTGAACCAGAGAATATGAAGCAGTCAGGATAAACTACAGAAAGGTCCTTGGGTCCTGGCCATGGAGAGGGTACTATGCTTTTGGTGCATTATACACGACAGCTTAAGAGTGGATGTGAGCAAACGAAGTCAATCTCCATCTATTCCTGTCATACCTCACGATGCAGAAAACATTAAACAAGTATGAAAAATAAATAATTTCTGAAGCATCAAGGCTGCAAGAGCAGGGTAAGGTGGGCTTCAATGAGGTGAGAAAGTCTTTGATGACAATGTCATCTTTTTCATCAACTGTTGTTGATAGAGCCTTGTTGGAAGTGATTACTTCCTCATTGGTGTTACCACTCTGAGGCGGAGTCTGCCTTCACTTAGATATCGGCATACACATAAATGCATAATCTACATACAATTCAAATCTAAACTGGATTCAAAGATGAAGAAAATGAGCAAAATAACCACAGTTATCTAAATCAAATTTGATTCAGCAAAAGTAATTGGGAAATAAAGTTCAGAATACGAATAAGAGTAATTTAGAGGTGAAGATGAATGATTCAGTTTGACCTTTTAAAATGAGGTAGTAATTGGTAGGCAGCCAATGACCAGAGAGGTATATTACCAACACTACCCACCTGAGTATTGGGAGGATTAGTGATGGCTGCATAGAGAGCCAGCAATTCAGTAGTTGTCAAGCTACACTCCTCTGATCCAGGTAGCTGTCTTTCCTTTCTGCATCACCCACATGTGGACTACTGGCATTCTGGTCACAAACATGCAATCTCTCCTTGTCATACATAACACTTGACAACACAAAAGTCCCACAGCTCACTCTTCATAACTAGATTTTCCTGTGGTGAGCACTAAGTGCCAGCCCTGCCTTTTGGCAAAATGACAGGAGCAACAGACTGTAGTAGAAGTAGGTAGGAACAATTAGGCAGGAGCATTAGGTAGAAAAATTAGGCAGTAATAGTAGATAAGAACAGAAAGGCACATTAGGTAGAAATGGTCAGTCGGAACATGACGCAGGAGCCTCTGCAAAAACTGTGCTACAGTTGCCCTTTCCCATTGGCCTGTTATGGGTGAGCCACTAATGACTAAGAAGCAGCACTGGATTTCACTAGTTATGGAGATTCTGTTGCCATGGCCACCTCCAATTTGGTCTCCCACTTCTCATCGTTCCCTCTACCTCTGACATATGTATCCTCTTGGTCAATCTTTTGGTCAATCTTTCCTCAATCATTCTCTCCAAGTGACCAAACCATTTCAAAACACCCTCTTCTACTCTCTCAACTACACTCTTTTTATTACCATACATCTCTCTTACCCTATTATTACTTACTCGATCAAACCACCTCACACCACACATTGTCCTCAAACATCTCATTTCCAGCACATCCACCCTCCTTCGCACAACTCTATCCATAGCCCACGCCTCGCAACCATATAACATTGTTGGAACCACTATTCCTTCAAACATACCCATTTTTGATTTACGAAATAATGTTCTTGACTTCCACACATTCTTCAACGCTCCCAAAACTTTCGCTCCCTCCCCCACCCTATGATTCACTTCTGCTTCCATGGTTCCATCTGCTGCCAAATCCACTCCCAGACATCTAAAACACTTCACTTCCTCCAACTTTTCTCCATTCAAACCTACCTCCCAATTGACTTGTCCCTCAACCCTACTTTACCTAATAACCTTACTCTTATTCACATTTACTCTCAGCTTTCTTCTTTCACACACTTTACCAAACTCAGTCACCAGTTTCTGCAGTTTCTCACATGAATCAGCCACCAGCGCTGTATCATCAGCAAACAACAACTGACTCACTTCCCAAGCTCTCTCATCCACAACAGACTGCATACTTGCCCCTCTTACCAAAACTCTTGCATTGCATTTACCTCCCTAACAACCCCATCCATAAACAAATTAAACAGCCATGGAGACATCACACACCCCTGCCGCAAACCTACATTGACAGAGAACCAATCACTTTCCACTATTCCTACACATACACATGCCTTACATCCTTGATAAAAACTTTTCACTGCTTCTAACGACTTGCCTCCCACACCATATATTCTTAATACCTTCCACAGAGCATCTCTATCAACTCTATCATATGCCTTCTCCAGATCCATAAATGCCACATACAAATCCATTTGCTTTTCTAAGTATTTCTCACATACATTCTTCAAAGCAAACACCTGATCCACACATCCTCTACCACTTCTGAAACCCCACTGCTCTTCCCCAATCTGATGCTCTGATCCTCTCAATCAATACCCTCCCACATAATTTCCCAGGAATATTCAAAAAACTTATACCTCTGTAATTTAAGCACTCACTTTTATTCCCTTTGCCTTTGTACAATGGCACTATGCAAGCATTCCACCAATCCTCAGCCACCTCACCATGAGACATACATTCATTAAATAATCTTACCAACCAGTCAACAAGACTGGTGTCAGAAAGTAACAGGAGAGACTGAGTACAGAATGGAAAAAGGTGTGAATTAAGGAGGTAAGGGGAGTGGGGGAGGAATGGGATGTATTTAGGGAAGCAGTGATGGCTTGCGCAAAAGATGCTTCTGGCATGAGGAGCATGGGAGGTGGGCAGATTAGAAAGCGTAGTGAGTGGTGGGATGAAGAAGTAAGATTATTAGTGAAAGAGAAGAGAGAGGCATTTGGACGATTTTTGCAGGGAAATAATGTATATGAGTGGGAGATGTATAAAAGAAAGAGGCAGGAGGTCAAGAGAAAGGTGTGAGAGGTGAAAAAGAGGGCAAATGAGAGTTGGGGTGAGAGAGAATCATTAAATTTTAGGGAGAATAAAAAGATGTTTTGGAAGGAGGTAATCAAAGTGCGTAAGACAAGGGAACAAATGGGAACTTCAGTGAAGGGGGCTAATGGGGAGGTGATAACAAGTAATGGTGATGTGAGAAGGAGATGGAGTGAGTATTTTGAAGGTTTCTTGAATGCATTTGACGACAGAGTGGCAGATATAGGGTGTTTTGGTCGAGGTGGTGTGCAAAGTGAGAGGGTTAGGGAGAATGATTTCATAAACAGAGAAGAGGCAGAAAAAGCTTTGCAGAAGATGAAAGCCGTCAAGGCAGCAGGTTTGGATGATATTGGAGTAGAATTTAGTAAAACAAAACATATATATGAGGGATGAGAGAGCTTGGGAAGTGAGTCAGTTGTTGTTCGCTGATGATACAGCGCTGGTGGCTGATTCATGTGAGAAACTGCAGAAGCTGGAGACTGAGTTTGGTAAAGTGTGTGAAAGAAGAAAGTTAAGAGTAAATGTGAATAAGAGCAAGGTTATTAGATACAGTAGGGTTGAGGGTCAAGTCAATTGGGAGGTGAGTTTGAATGGAGAAAAACTGGAGGAAGTGAAGTGTTTTAGATATCTGGGAGTGGATCTGGCAGCGGATGGAACCATGGAAGCAGAAGTGGATCATAGGGTGGGGGAGGGGGCGAAAATTCTGGGAGCCTTGAAGAATGTGTGGAAGTCGAGAACATTATCTCGGAAAGCAAAAATGGGTATGTTTGAAGGAATAGTGGTTCCAACAATGTTGTATGGTTGCGAGGCGTGGACTATGGATAGAGTTATGCACAGGAGGATGGATGTGCTGGAAATGAGATGTTTGAGGACAATGTGTGGTGTGAGGTGGTTTGATCGAGTAAGTAACGTAAGGGTAAGAGAGATGTGTAGAAATAAAAAGAGCGTGGTTGAGAGAGCAGAAGAGGGTGTTTTGAAATGGTTTGGTCATATGGAGAAAATGAGTGAGGAAAGATTGACCAAGAGGATATATGTGTCGGAGGTGGAGGGAACGAGGAGAAGAGGGAGACCAAGTTGGAGGTGGAAAGATGGAGTGAAAAAGATTTTGTGTGATCGGGGCCTGAACATGCAGGAGGGTGAAAGGAGGGCAAGGAATTGAGTGAATTGGAGCGATGTGGTATACCGGGGTTGACGTGCTGTCAGTGGATTGAATCAAGGCATGTGAAGCGTCTGGGGTAAACCATGGAAAGCTGTGTAGGTATGTATATTTGCGTGTGTGGACGTATGCATATACATGTGTATGGGGGTGGGTTGGGCCATTTCTTTCGTCTGTTTCCTTGCGCTACCTCGCAAACGCGGGAGACAGCGGCAAAAAAAAAAAAAAAAGCATATATATATATATATATATATATATATATATATATATATATATATATATATATATATCATTAAATTTTAGGGAGAATAAAAAGATGTTCTGGAAGGAGGTAAATTAAGTGCGTAAGACAAGGGAGCAAATGGGAACTTCAGTGAAGGGCGCAAATGGGGAGGTGATAACAAGTAGTGGTGATGTGAGAAGGAGATGGAGTGAGTATTTTGAAGGTTTGTTGAATGTGTTTGATGATAGAGTGGCAGATATAGGGTGTTTTGGTCGAGGTGGTGTGCAAAGTGAGAGGGTTAGGGAAAATGATTTGGTAAACAGAGAAGAGGTAGTGAAAGCTTTGCGGAAGATGAAAGCCGGCAAGGCAGCAGGTTTGGATGGTATTGCAGTGGAATTTATTAAAAAAGGGGGTGACTGTATTGTTGACTGGTTGGTAAGGTTATTTAATGTATGTATGACTCATGGTGAGGTGCCTGAGGATTGGCGGAATGCGTGCATAGTGCCATTGTACAAAGGCAAAGGGGATAAGAGTGAGTGCTCAAATTACAGAGGTATAAGTTTGTTGAGTATTCCTGGTAAATTATATGGGAGGGTATTGATTGAGAGGGTGAAGGCATGTACAGAGCATCAGATTGGGGAAGAGCAGTGTGGTTTCAGAAGTGGTAGAGGATGTGTGGATCAGGTGTTTGCTTTGAAGAATGTATGTGAGAAATACTTAGAAAAGCAAATGGATTTGTATGTAGCATTTATGGATCTGGAGAAGGCATATGATAGAGTTGATAGAGATGCTCTGTGGAAGGTATTAAGAATATATGGTGTGGGAGGCAAGTTGTTAGAAGCAGTGAAAAGTTTTTATCGAGGATGTAAGGCATGTGTACGTGTAGGAAGAGAGGAAAGTGATTGGTTCTCAGTGAATGTAGGTTTGCGGCAGGGGTGTGTGATGTCTCCATGGTTGTTTAATTTGTTTATGGATGGGGTTGTTAGGGAGGTAAATGCAAGAGTCTTGGAAAGAGGGGCAAGTATGCAGTCTGTTGGGGATGAGAGAGCTTGGGAAGTGAGTCAGTTGTTGTTCGCTGATGATACAGCGCTGGTGGCTGATTCATGTGAGAAACTGCAGAAGCTGGTGACTGAGTTTGGTAAAGTGTGTGGAAGAAGAAAGTTAAGAGTAAATGTGAATAAGAGCAAGGTTATTAGGTACAGTAGGGTTGAGGGTCAAGTCAATTGGGAGGTGAGTTTGAATGGAGAAAAACTGGAGGAAGTGAAGTGTTTTAGATATCTGGGAGTGGATCTGGCAGCGGATGGAACCATGGAAGCGGAAGTGGATCATAGGGTGGGGGAGGGGGCGAAAATTCTGGGGGCCTTGAAGAATGTGTGGAAGTCGAGAACATTATCTCGGAAAGCAAAAATGGGTATGTTTGAAGGAATAGTGGTTCCAACAATGTTGTATGGTTGCGAGGCGTGGGCTATGGATAGAGTTGAGCGCAGGAGGATGGATGTGCTGGAAATGAGATGTTTGAGGACAATGTGTGGTGTGAGGTGGTTTGATCGAGTGAGTAACGTAAGGGTAAGAGAGATGTGTGGAAATAAAAAGAGCGTGGTTGAGAGAGCAGAAGAGGGTGTTTTGAAGTGGTTTGGGCACATGGAGAGGATGAGTGAGGAAAGATTGACCAAGAGGATATATGTGTCGGAGGTGGAGGGAACAAGGAGAAGAGGGAGACCAAATTGGAGGTGGAAAGATGGAGTGAAAAAGATTTTGTGTGATCGGGGCCTGAACATGCAGGAGGGTGAAAGGAGGGAGAGGAATAGAATGAATTGGAGCGATGTGGTATACCGGGGTTGACGTGCTGTCAGTGGATTGAATCAAGGCATGTGATGCGTCTGGGGTAAACCATGGCATGGAAAGCTGTGTATGTATGTATATTTGCGTGTGTGGACGTATGTATATACATGTGTATGGGGGGGGTTGGGCCATTTCTTTCGTCTGTTTCCTTGCGCTACCTTGCAAACGCGGGAGACAGCGACAAAGTATAATAATAAAAAAATAATAATATATATATATATATATATATATATATATATATATATATATATATATATATATATATATATATATATATTCTTAATACCTTCCACAGAGCATCTCTATCAACTCTATCATATGCCTTCTCCAGATCCATAAATGCTACATACAAATCCATTCGCTTTTCTAAGTATTTCTCACATACATTCTTCAAAGCAAACACCTGATCCACACATCCTCTACCACTTCTGAAACCACACTGCTCTTCCCCAATCTGATGCTCTGTACATGCCTTCACCCTCTCAATCAATACCCTCCCATATAATTTACCTAGGAATACTCAACAAACTTATACCTCTGTAATTTGAGCACTCACTCTTATCCCCTTTGCCTTTGTACAATGGCACTATGCACGCATTCCGCCAATCCTCAGGCACCTCACCATGAGTCATACATACATTAAATAACCTTACCAACCAGTCAACAATACAGTCACCCCCTTTTTTAATAAATTCCACTGCAATACCATCCAAACCTGCTGCCTTGCCGGCTTTCATCTTCCGCAAAGCTTTCACTACCTCTTCTCTGTGGTGTGGGAGGAAAGTTGTTAGAAGCAGTGAAAAGTTTTTATCGAGGATGTAAGGCATGTGTACGTGTAGGAAGAGAGGAAAGTGATTGGTTCTCAGTGAATGTAGGTTTGCGACAGGGGTGTGTGATGTCTCCATGGTTGTTTAATTTGTTTATGGATGGGGTTGTTAGGGAGGTAAATGCAAGAGTTTTGGAAAGAGGGGCAAGTATGAAGTCTGTTGGGGATGAGAGAGCTTGGGAAGTGAGTCAGTTGTTGTTCGCTGATGATACAGCGCTGGTGGCTGATTCATGTGAGAAACTGCAGAAGCTGGTGACTGAGTTTGGTAAAGTGTGTGGAAGAAGAAAGTTAAGAGTAAATGTGAATAAGAGCAAGGTTATTAGGTACAGTAGGGTTGAGGGTCAAGTCAATTGGGAGGTGAGTTTGAATGGAGAAAAACTGGAGGAAGTGAAGTGTTTTAGATATCTGGGAGTGGATCTGGCAGCGGATGGAACCATGGAAGCGGAAGTGGATCATAGAGTGGGGGAGGGGGCGAAAATTCTGGGGGCCTTGAAGAATGTGTGGAAGTCGAGAACATTATCTCGGAAAGCAAAAATGGGTATGTTTGAAGGAATAGTGGTTCCAACAATGTTGTATGGTTGCGAGGCGTGGGCTATGGATAGAGTTGTGCGCAGGAGGATGGATGTGCTGGAAATGAGATGTTTGAGGACAATGTGTGGTGTGAGGTGGTTTGATCGAGTGAGTAACGTAAGGGTAAGAGAGATGTGTGGAAATAAAAAGAGCGTGGTTGAGAGAGCAGAAGAGGGTGTTTTGAAGTGGTTTGGTTACATGGAGAGGATGAGTGAGGGAAAGATTGACCAAGAGGATATATGTGTCGGAGGTGGAGGGAACAAGGAGAAGAGGGAGACCAAATTGGAGGTGGAAAGATGGAGTGAAAAAGATTTTGTGTGATCGGGGCCTGAACATGCAGGAGGGTGAAAGGAGGGAGAGGAATAGATGAATTGGAGCGATGTGGTATACCGGGGTTGACGTGCTGTCAGTGGATTGAATCAAGGCATGTGATCGTCTGGGTAAACCATGGCATGGAAAGCTGTGTATGTATGTATATTTGCGTGTGTGGACGTATGTATATACATGTGTATGGGGGGGTTGGGGCCATTTCTTTCGTCTGTTTCCTTGCGCTACCTCGCAAACGCGGGAGACAGCAACAAAGTATAATAATAAAAAAATAATAATATATATATATATATATATATATATATATATATATATATATATATATATTATATATATATATATTCTTAATACCTTCCACAGAGCATCTCTATCAACTCTATCATATGCCTTCTCCAGATCCATAAATGCTACATACAAATCCATTCGCTTTTCTAAGTATTTCTCACATACATTCTTCAAAGCAAACACCTGATCCACACATCCTCTACCACTTCTGAAACCACACTGCTCTTCCCCAATCTGATGCTCTGTACATGCCTTCACCCTCTCAATCAATACCCTCCCATATAATTTACCAGGAATACTCAACAAACTTATACCTCTGTAATTTGAGCACTCACTCTTATCCCCTTTGCCTTTGTACAATGGCACTATGCACGCATTCCGCCAATCCTCAGGCACCTCACCATGAGTCATACATACATTAAATAACCTTACCAACCAGTCAACAATACAGTCACCCCCTTTTTTAATAAATTCCACTGCAATACCATCCAAACCTGCTGCCTTGCCGGCTTTCATCTTCCGCAAAGCTTTCACTACCTCTTCTCTGTGGTGTGGGAGGAAAGTTGTTAGAAGCAGTGAAAAGTTTTTATCGAGGATGTAAGGCATGTGTACGTGTAGGAAGAGAGGAAAGTGATTGGTTCTCAGTGAATGTAGGTTTGCGACAGGGGTGTGTGATGTCTCCATGGTTGTTTAATTTGTTTATGGATGGGGTTGTTAGGGAGGTAAATGCAAGAGTTTTGGAAAGAGGGGCAAGTATGAAGTCTGTTGGGGATGAGAGAGCTTGGGAAGTGAGTCAGTTGTTGTTCGCTGATGATACAGCGCTGGTGGCTGATTCATGTGAGAAACTGCAGAAGCTGGTGACTGAGTTTGGTAAAGTGTGTGGAAGAAGAAAGTTAAGAGTAAATGTGAATAAGAGCAAGGTTATTAGGTACAGTAGGGTTGAGGGTCAAGTCAATTGGGAGGTGAGTTTGAATGGAGAAAAACTGGAGGAAGTGAAGTGTTTTAGATATCTGGGAGTGGATCTGGCAGCGGATGGAACCATGGAAGCGGAAGTGGATCATAGAGTGGGGGAGGGGGCGAAAATTCTGGGGGCCTTGAAGAATGTGTGGAAGTCGAGAACATTATCTCGGAAAGCAAAAATGGGTATGTTTGAAGGAATAGTGGTTCCAACAATATTGTATGGTTGCGAGGCGTGGGCTATGGATAGAGTTGTGCGCAGGAGGATGGATGTGCTGGAAATGAGATGTTTGAGGACAATGTGTGGTGTGAGGTGGTTTGATCGAGTGAGTAACGTAAGGGTAAGAGAGATGTGTGGAAATAAAAAGAGCGTGGTTGAGAGAGCAGAAGAGGGTGTTTTGAAGTGGTTTGGTTACATGGAGAGGATGAGTGAGGAAAGATTGACCAAGAGGATATATGTGTCGGAGGTGGAGGCAACAAGGAGAAGCGGGAGACCAAATTGGAGGTGGAAAGATGGAGTGAAAAAGATTTTGTGTGATCGGGGCCTGAACATGCAGGAGGGTGAAAGGAGGGCAAGGAATAGAGTGAATTGGAGCGATGTGGTATACCGGGGTTGACGTGCTGTCAGTGGATTGAATCAAGGCATGTGAAGCGTCTGGGGTAAGCTATGGAAAGCTGTGTAGGTATGTATATTTGCGTGTGTGGACGTATGTATATACATGTGTATTGGGGGGGTTGGGCCATTTCTTTCGTCTGTTTCCTTGCGCTACCTCGCAAGCGCGGGAGACAGCGACAAAGTATAAAAAAAAAAAAAAAAAATATATATATATATATATATTGTATATATATATATATATATGTGTATTGTATATATATATATATATATATATATATATATATATGTGTATTGTATATATATATATATATATATATATGTATATATATAATATATATATATATATAATTATCCCTGGGGATAAGGGATAAAGAATACTTCCCACGTATTCCCTGCGTGTTGTAGAAGGCGACTAAAAGGGGAGGGAGCGGGTGGCTGGAAATCCTCCCCTCTCTTTTTTTTTTTTTAATTTTCCAAAAGAAGGAACAGAGAAGAGGGCCAGGTGAGGATTTTCCCTCAAAGGCCCAGTCCTTTGTTCTTAACGCTACCTCTCTAACGCGGGAAATGGCGAATAGTATGAAAGAAAAGAAAGAAATATATATATATATATATATATATATATATATATATATATATATATATATATATATATATATTATTTCTTTCTTTCATACTATTCGCCATTTCCCGCGATAGCGAGGTAGCGTTAAGAACAGAGGACTGGGTCTTTGAGGGAATAACCTCACCTGAGATGAATCATATAAATCTGCACAGAAAAATTAAGATATTTATATGTGACAGTGAACATTTTTTTCTTTTTTTTTTTTGCTTTGTCGCTGTCTCCCGCGTTTGCGAGGTAGCGCAAGGAAACAGACGAAAGAAATGGCCCAACCCACCCCCATACACATGCCTTGATTCAATCCACTGACAGCACGTCAACCCCGGTATACCACATCGCTCCAATTCACTCTATTCTTTGCCCTCCTTTCACCCTCCTGCATGTTCAGGCCCCGATCACACAAAATCTTTTTCACTCCATCTTTCCACCTCCAATTTGGTCTCCCTCTTCTCCTCGTTCCCTCCACCTGCGACACATATATCCTCTTGGTCAATCTTTCCTCACTCATTCTCTCCATGTGACCAAACCATTTCAAAACACCCTCTTCTGCTCTCTCAACCACGCTCTTTTTATTTCCACACATCTCTCTTACCCTTACGTTACTTACTCAATCAAACCACCTCACACCACACATTGTCCTCAAACATCTCATTTCCAGCACATCCATCCTCCTGCGCACAACTCTATCCATAGTCCACGCCTCGCAACCATACAACATTGTTGGAACCACTATTCCTTCAAACATACCCATTTTTGCTTTCCGAGATAATGTTCTCAACTTCCACACATTCTTCAAGGCTCCCAGAATTTTCGCCCCCTCCCCCACCCTATGATCCACTTCCGCTTCCATGGTTCCATCCGCTGCCAGATCCACTCCCAGATATCTAAACCACTTCACTTCCTCCAGTTTTTCTCCATTCAAACTCACCTCCCAATTGAATTGACCCTCAACCCTACTGTACCTAATAACCTTGCTCTTATTCACATTTACTCTTAACTTTCTTCTTTCACACACTTTACCAAACTCAGTCACCAGCTTCTGCAGTTTCTCACATGAATCCGCCACCAGCGCTGTATCATCAGCGAACAACAACTGACTCACTTCCCAAGCTCTCTCATCCCCAACAGACTTCATACTTGCCCCTCTTTCCAAAACTCTTGCATTCACCTCCCTAACAACCCCATCCATAAACAAATTAAACAACCATGGAGACATCACACACCCCTGCCGCAAACCTACATTAACTGAGAACCAATCACTTTCCTCTCTTCCTACAGGTACACATGCCTTACATCCTCGATAAAAACTTTTCACTGCTTCTAACAACTTGCCTCCCACACCATATATTCTTAATACCTTCCACAGAGCATCTCTATCAACTCTATCATATGCCTTCTCCAGATCCATAAATGCTACATACAAATCCATTTGCTTTTCTAAGTATTTCTCACATACATTCTTCAAAGCAAACACCTGATCCACACATCCTCTACCACTTCTGAAACCACACTGCTCTTCCCCAATCTGATGCTTTGTACAT